>NC_133027.1:68457803-68760833 GCF_048771995.1 Taeniopygia guttata | reverse complement strand
ACCCTGCAGCTCCGCCAGGAGCAGCCTCTCGCACAGCTCTCACGCAGGCAATAGCTCCTTTAAACAGTAGCTCCGAGTGCAAGGAAGGGAGCATGATTCGAAGATGGTAGAGTTTGCTGTGTCCATGCATCATCCATGATAGGGGAGGGTAAGGAAGAGTGCCGGGGAAATAATGGGTTTTTTGCTTAGTCTGAGTGCCCACCGCTCCCCGTGCTGCAGTCAGTATGTTGGTGTTCCCGTACCTGTCACTTTATGAGGTACCTGGATTTCTCCTTCTTACTGCTTCCTCGTCTTTCTCTTGCTTTGTTGTTATCCACCGGCAATGAAAGATCAGGTTAATTTCTGTTGTTCTGCTGTTTCACATGAAACCTCCCCAAGCGATGGGTGCACAGTTCTGTTTCAATGTAATGCGTTTTCTGTTGTTAATGAAGTCCCAATTGCTTTTGCTACCTAGACACAAAACATAGCTCAGTGTTACTGAACTGAAACAATATCAACTGCCTCCCATAATCTTACAGTTAGTAGGTCAAAGCTAGTCATTATACTGTAAGAAACACATATGTGGTTCCAAACAACTTTTAGGGTTTTATTCTTTTAACGTTTGTATTTTGGTTTTCTGCGTACATGGGCATTTGGGTTTTGTTGTTATCCCAGGTTTTAATTCCTTGAATTAATACCAGCTTTTGGGAAATGCTTTGGAGTGTGAAAAAAGATGGAACTTAAACCATACACAGGCATCCGTCTGCACTCAGCTATCACAGTATTGTGATTTGAATTAGTAAAGCTGTGTCATCTGTCATGTACCTAGCCAAAAATCTTTTTGCATTATTTTCATAATCCCAACACACTTACAACGTGGTGTCACAGGATCACAAGATCATTACATCACTTTCTTAGCATCTGTAGCTCCTTAGTACTCTAACTTCAGAATATTTGGTGAAAGGCTTAACGTGCCTTAATACGATGAAATCCCTGGTGTGTTTTTCCAGACATCAGATAGGGCAGACATGTAGAATACTAGGCGACCATAATATGCTCTCTCCAGTGCCAAAAAAATTTTAATTTGATTTGGAGAACAATTTGAGAGTATGTAATTTTTTTTCAGTGATATACTACCACCATTTGACAGAAGGAAAGAGAAATTTAGATTTGAGTGGAAACCTCTCAAGTGTTTTGTAATCGTAGTTCTTGACCAAGAAAATTTGCATTTTGGGTTGTGACTAAAACAATTGCTTGTACAGCAATTATAGGCAAAATGATTGAAACCCTGTGCATTTCCACACAGTGCTTCCTGACTAATTCCTATCCTGCTAGTGTGGACAGTGATAGCACACACAGCTGGCAAGCTGAAACCACAGTGAAAACTTATTTCTGAATGATAATAGGTGTCTTCATGGCTAAAAGAGCTTGTACTACTTTCTGTTGTAAATCATCAAGTGATAATATTCCATGTAGTATGTGTAAGATGATTTAAACTTGCTGATGTTACAGAAGACTGGTAGAGAGACCTAGTAAGGGGCAGACATGCAGCTCAAGTCTAGGTTTTTAGACTAAAGAGGAGCCAGAGCATTCTGGCTGCTAAATAAGGCAAGTTATGTAATATTGCCTGCTAATTTCTGCCTCAGGATATTAGTCTGTATAAATATGAACATTTTAGCAGTATAAATGGTCTTGAGTTCCAACTGAAATTCTGACCCTTCAACCTTTTGCTTTCTTTGAAGTTGCTGAAAGTTTTGCAGTTGTCTTTGGTTAGTCTAGGATTTCATAGAAATACTTTAAATGGTGCAGAAATCCCATGAAACATTGTTCAAAAGTTGATTTTGCTCACTTTTAGCACTTTAAATATGCTTTCCATAGTGAATTTGCCAGATTAATGTACAGATACCCTTCATTCTTTCATGCATTTGGTCTGTGAAATTACAGAGCTTTCTACTTTCAGGTATCTTGTCATGCAGGTATGTAATCATGTAGCTTCTGAACTTTCTTTGTGTAAGTTAAATAGATCAAGAAATTCAATAGAAAGACAAGTTCTTGAGGTTATTCTGCTGTCTCCTTTGTTGGTCTTTTTGATACTGCACTGGTCTAGCTCTAGTTCAATAATTGCTTTAACTTCTAGGCATTCCTTGAGAGTTTTAAATTAGTCATTGATCATGATTACAAAGAGTGCAATCAAAGCAGTTCTTTGGGTGAGTTTAGGTCTGCTCAGCAAAGAGCAGCTCTCCCATTACCTCTCTCATTACTGTTGCCACCTGGATTTCATTGAGGGAATAATCACTATTTTTGATATCTTTGTTTTCAATATTGATAAAGATATTTGCAGTAAGCTGGAAGCAGAGTCCTATGAAAGCCTAAGATACTCTTTCCTTTGTAGTAATGTTTCCATTTTCAGATCTACGAGCTGGCAGTCATTAGCTCATTTAGTGTTGACAAATAATTTAATGTATGTATTCTGAATTGCCAACCACACACACCAGGAGCTCCATTAACTATGCACTATAGGTAAATAGAGAAAAAAACCTAAGATTCCAAATTAGATGCTTACTGCAGAGAAGCTATTATTTTGAAAAAAAAAAAAATGTGTCTTAGGTATCTGTCCTGGTAATTTTATCAAACACAGCAATTCACTAGTGAATGGTTCCAGATAAATTTCTTCTTCTTCCTCCTCCTCCTACATTTTGTTTAAATTTATAATTTATAATGAGCTCCCTAAAGCAAGAAATAAAAAGCTTGTCTCTGCTTATGGGCTGCAGTTCTCTGAGTTAAACATGACATTGTTTACTGTGAGCTATTCCTATAGAAATAGATTAGGTGGGATTAAATGAAAAGCCAGCAAATTTGAATTCTGAAAAAAATCCACAGGTAATTCAAAGTTTCAATTAGTGTGAAGCCTGAAGTCTCATTTGTATTCCAAATAAGTCTTGCTAATATCTTCTAGTTACACAATCACTGGTAAAATTAGCCTGGTCTTAAAGCCATTGAAACCAAGGTTGAAAGGCATTACAGCCTATATGAATCTAAAATAAAAGTTTAACACACAGGAAATGCAAATTTTATGTCACCTGAATCATGAATTTAAAGCTACAAAACATGTCTTTCTTCAGACAGATTGATACACAATGCCAGACCTACTGCATACGTGCTTTTGCAGCTGATTTGTTTGTACAGTTTTTATAACTTGCACTGTAAATATGTACTGAAATATAAACATCCCAAAAATATGTTCCTTAGCTTTCAAGTTCTAGTAGTCTGCCCCAAAAGAATATATACTTGACAGGTATATTTCTTTTGAGAACCTCTAAATGAAATGCCTGTGGCATGCTGTGCTACCTTAACCAGAAAGTGAAAAAGCTTAGTACAAACTGATACTGAAATAAAAGTCAAGGGGCATTGGGGTTTTTTATAGAATCAGTTATATTAGCTGTAACAGAAATTCTTGCATATAAAATATACCTATATGACAATATTAATTTTATATTGAAATCTTGTTCTTGAAACACTTTAAAAATACATTTAAGGATCAGGAACCTATTGAACAACCCTCTACTATAATCATAAAGCACAGTTATTTTTTTAAAACTTATTTAAATGTGTATTATATAATTAGCATTTGTATACTGTGTTAACCCTTCTGTAGTGTTTTGGGAGTTATCATAGTAATCCTTTTCAGTTTGTTGAAAATCTTGAACCCTGCCGCTCGGTCTCACACTTCAAATTCACTCCCCGCTGACCAGCCCTTGACAGGTTCATTGAGACTGTTTGCTCCTCTATGCACTGTAGTTTAAAATACGCATAATCTGGTTAAATGCCAGTCTTTTCTCAGCCTTCCTATATCCCACACCCATGTTTTTTTCACCTGCCAAATTCAAACAAATCTTATCTAAACAATTAAGATAAGCATTGAAGTAGTCTCTATAGTCAAATCAGCAAACCTCTCAAAGCCAGAACTGAAATACAATCTCTCTAAATTAAACAGTCTACAATGGCAATCATGTTTGTATTTAAACATTTTATTCTGAAAGGATTACAGCATTGCTCTCCACTTTTTTTTTCCTGCCTAGACAAGAAGGCGACATACTGAGTCAAACAAAATATATTTGTTCTCTATGAGCTGAACTTGCACGCTTTTTGTAAACAAACTGTATAGGTGTATGAAGTTTGACTTCACATAATCAGTAACTGCTGTCCTTAACAAAGTAGGCACTTGTTTGAAATGTATGTAATGTAACTGTTTATATTAACTGTGTACGGCTTTGTAAAAGCTGGTGATATATTTTGTTGTATGTGTGAATATATATTTACATGTATGTAGAAAACCTCTATTGATACAGTTTTTATATTAGGGATACAAGTTAGGGAACAGGACAACTGTCTAAAAGTTGAATTATGTTTATAAGAGAAAAGTCATGCCAAAGATTCAGTCGTTTCAATGAAGTCTTCTACTTTTGTTACTTCACATTTTACAAAACATATTCATGCTTAATTGATTATTATTTTATTGCTTCCTAGAAATGTGGCTGCATGTTCTTGAAGGTATTTAAAACTCTTAAGTCATTTAAAAACAGTCTGAAGCAACAGCTCAACTTAATCCATGGCTTCTGCATGGAGATTTTGTTTACTGTTCTGGTTTCTTACACAAGCTTTAGATCAAGGTGAATTACTGCCACAGTAAAACTGTGTGCAAGCAGTTCTTAGTGGTGTCTTGCCTCTGAACCATGCTGTATGTACCTGTGTTAAAGTCCCAGTCTCCCTAGTGCACTTTAACTTTGTGCAGTTTAACATTGTCAGGATTAAAACTTTGAGTATTTCTTAACAGACAAGTATATCACAAAGGTACTGGGGACAAGAAGATAAGTAATAGCATGAAGTTATTAATTTATGGTAACTCAGTGCAGCCATACCCCACCTACTAATTTTCAGTGGGGGTCAAGGGGTGGTTTGCAAGTAATGGAAGTCATGTTTAAGAATTCTTTTATTTCACTTATTTTCTGAGGATCTTTAAAAATTATACAATCATGACTCCTGTGGGATTGCCAATTTACATTAGTACAGGGACATAAGGTTTTAGCACTGTTGTGTAAACACAACATTTATTTCAAAGAGTCCCATTTAGGACACATTTCTTTTGCTTAAAGACAAATCCCAAGAAAGTAGCAGTAGTTGTGAAGTTGTTGGAACTATTACCGATAAAAATATGACCTTATAAATTTTAGATGAATTATGTCAAAAATTATATGGGGGAAAAGGAAAAAACTGGGGTGGCGGGGAAAATGGAGGAGGGGGGCAGGGTTGGGACTGAGGGGCAAGCCAAGGGATATGAAGTTTTCAAGTAATGCGTTTTCTGTGACCAATAAGAGACTGAAAGTTTTACAGATTAGTTTATTTTAAAATATAAATGCTAAGTATTTATGGGATGTAAATCTGGGTTTATTTTGCAAGTAGCTTGATATTACATCCAAACATAATCTTTATAGGAGCAAAAGAAGTCATTGCACTTTGATCACCTTCTTAGGCTCTTTTGGCTGTTTTGTTGATGAGAACACTGATGCAGGTGTTTTCCCTACTACTTCTGAATTGAGCAGTTCAGCTCTCAGTCATTCCAGTGAACGTGATGAAATTGTCTGCATTTAAACTTTTTTCCCTGGTTTGCTTGTGTTTGCATTTGTCATGTTGCATTTTCCTCCAAAGACACCTATCAGAGAAGACTTCCATTCTGTATTCACAGACCAATTCTCTATGTATTCTGTATCTATTATTTTTCTTTGTTGATAAAAGCATAAGTTGATCAAGCTATATATTATCTGACTTGTATGTTTTTTCTTGTACAGAGTTCTCAAATTTTTAAGGTTTTGCCAATATGCTAATTTTGTAATGGTGTTGGATTTTGACTACTTTCAATATACTGCCTGTACATTTTTCTTAAGGAAGCTATTGTTTTTAATTAACTCAGAAATAATAATTCAAGGAAGATCGTTCAAAGTGACACACTGGACATACTTGCATACTTATATGCCTTTTATTTTTCTTGCAAATACCCTTTTTAGATAATTTAAAATAATTATAAGTCCTGTGAAATCTAGTTGAATGAATTTTAATGATCCTGTTCTGCCTAAAAAACTATGTAGCAGTTTTGAGACTCTGATTATAAAAAGCTTGTGGTTTTATATATTGATACAGGTACTTAATAACAACAGAATCAATTTTTTGTTGTAAGACTGGTTTATGCCTTTTTAGTTTTTTTCACTCTTCAGCTTACAGTAATATTCCTGGGGTATAAATTATTTCAGTGGAATAAAAATGTCTGGGGATCAAAGCCAGGAAAAAGTACCATGGAAGTTGGAACCTCTCAGTAGCCTATAACCTTGCCATGTTAGAGTCTCACGAAGGGCGTAACAGCTGAGCAACCCCCAGATGAGTGCCACACACAGAAGTGTGTGGAAAGAGTACTGTGGTTAGTTGCTGCAGAAACAGGAGGTCCTTCACTCAGTGAAAAAGAATAGAACTGCCTTTGTATTTTTCTGTACTGACCATCTGTTTCTGCCATTTGTCAGAGAAGTTGTGAAGTCTTGCAGAAACTCCTGGTGTTCTTCTGGAGAAAGAGGAGCAGATGTGAGAGCGAGGAGCCAAAGATGTGCAGGAGGAAAAAAGGAGTGGCCTCTTGAAGCAACACTGCTTGGTTTTTGGAGAGTCATGGAGAAGTCAGTTGAGGTGGAAATCAGCAGAAAGGACTTGGATAGGTGGTTTGCTTGTTTGTATTCCTGAAGGATGGATCTGAGTAGGGCGGTACAGGTTCAGACATGGTTTTAATTCAGCTACTGCTTCTTTATGAGGACTTAAACTGTAATCTGTTATCAGTCAAGTAGGATTTGGAAAATGCTTAGTCAGTTTTTTGGGACAAAGCAGTGCTTCCAAGAGGTTTCAAGAAGGAGACACGTAATTTTAGATGGAGTCCAGAGACAGAAAAGCTTAGGAAACATACTTAGAAAGGCCAGAGAAATGGAGTGTGATTTGAAACCTGCCCTGAGAAAAGGGAAGGCTAAGACTAAGAATTCAACTGAATACCAGTTTTCTGGAAGTCATCCATATGTGATTGTGCTAATGAGAGTTTTATGACACAAAAGTTGGATCCAAAGGATCTGGTTTATAGCACTTTTTTTTTTTCTTTCTGAAATTCTACTCAGTGGGAAACTTTGAATTTTGGCCTTTTCATTTGAAAAGGAAATGCCAAAGCTTTGGACTTTGAAACAAAATAGGGTTTCCAAAGACTGGGTATCTGTAGGAAGTTGTCTTTTTTCTAACAGCATATGTAAGTGGTACTATTGGTAGATTTAGATCCATAGCCACAGGGAAATGTAGGTTAGCTGTGTCTGCGTTGCCTAACGGCTTTGGTTTAGGGACAGCTGGTAGTTCATGTGCTCCTAGATATATAACCATCAACAGCAGTCATCTGTCTAACAAAGAAAAAGATACAGCAACTTCCGTTTGTGGTCTTCCTGCCAATACACTGGGCATCCTGCAGCTTCCTGCTGATGGTGTTTTCTCATACATTTCCTCTTCAGGATTACATTTACTGGCAAGAAGTTTGATCTTGTTGTTGGCTTGGTTACTCTCTTGCCCTGAAGACTTGAGGGTGGTGATAATTTATAGTTTGGTTTATTTTTTGTATTTTGTTTTGTTGTTGGTTTTTTGGGGTTTTTTGGTTGGTTTTTTTTGGGTGGTTTTTTTTTTTGGGTTTTTTTTTTTTTTTTTTTTTTTGAATTGTATCTCTGTTCTAAATTGTCTTCTGTGTATTTGGAAGATCCATCAGTTTTCAGTTCAAATATGCCTCCAAATATGATCATGTGCTCTAATCTCACTTTTTTTACAACCAACGTATCCTCCTGTCAGGGAACATAACTTCTACACTTGCAAATCAATTGATAAAAATAGTAAATCTTTGTCTCTCTGCTTGCATTTTTCTTTTGTCTTTCTAGCTTCAATCTAATGTCTAAATTTTCTTTTCTAATGTGAGTTCATATATATATACATTATTCCATTTGTATGGTAGAGATACAGAATGGAAAGAAAACTGTTCCATTCTGCTAAAATTTTCATATTCTGCAATTAGATAACAAGATATAATTTCTGTCAGAAATATACCAGTTTAGATTTTGATGTAGATTGTGCCAAAAACAGTGACAATATCAGTAAAGCTGAGGAGCAACAAGAGTTCCCCAAACCCTTTAATTTGGTCATAAATCCTTTGAAACTACTTCTTCTCTGCTCTTCACCATATCAACTAATCATTTGTGATTGATCCCCAATCCCTCATTTTACTGGGTGGATTTTTTGTCGTCATCTGTTGACCCTGGCTTGCTTAAATAAGAAAAGAAATTGTTGGTTTGTAATTCCATTAATTTTTTTCTGTGGGCATCTGGACATACTTGGTTCAAATTTGATTTAATTATAGCTATTTATTTGTATATACATAATTATATATATGCATCAAATAATTTTACAGTTTTAGGGCTTGAAAGTGAAGCTGGTTTAATTGGCAGCAGTGGCAATAGGAATGCAAAAAAATAACAAAACTGTGAGATCTTGACAGTAAGAACTAAATTCCTGGGTCTGATGTGATTAAAGTTCGTTCTGTTAGAGCAAAAGCCAATAGATATTCTTCACTTTCATAGTAGTCGAAGCCAAGAAATTTCAATGTCAGCTTTGAAACAAGAAAAAATCACTTTCTAAACCACTGACCTGGGTGAAATATCCAAGACAGTTCTTCAAGACTAATACAAACCCTTCTCCAGTTGTTTGCATCAAAGTATACTGGAACTGCAGCGTGGCTAAAAATATTTTCATACGAGGAAATTAATCTTTGTCTGCATTTCATCATTCTATTGCCACCACATATGGAATCCTTTGGTTAGATGTTTGTGTAGTCATGCTGATTGTAGGGGGCATGTTTAACTACTAAGTTTGGCTACATAAGGAGACATCATTTTTTTTTCAGTTCAAATTGCCTAGATAATGGAATTAAATATGCAATTGTTTATTTGCCAGCTATTATGTTCTGTATGGCAATGCTGCAGGTTTACTTAAGAACAGAAGCTCATATCCTCACTCTTCAGAGTACAAGGATCACCTAAGTTGTACATGGAAAAATCCTAGTGAGATGTTGCGGTGCTGCTTATGAACATATACAGGTTTAGATGAAACATATAAAAATATATTTCTCTTTGGAGGCAGAGACTTGAAGGATATATCCTAGGATCTAACTTCTCCATGTCCTTGTCTGCGACTGATTTGTTTTAAGCAGCTCCCTGAAGTATGTACACTTTTCTGCATACCTGTTTTGTTGAAAGTACACAGACCTGGCACCATTGTGTTTGCCAGGCGTTCTCTTATCTCCTGCAAGCATTCAAACAAAAGTGTTCTATTGCTCCCTGAGTAATCCGTGGGTGATCTTAACATTGAGCAAAAGTCAGGGCAGGAACTTATGTTGAATTTCTTAGCACAGGAGTGGACAGTCTCTGGAAGGAAGGGGGGTGGAGTAGGGAGAAGACAGCCACAACTCCAAATAAATAGTTGAAGGGTTGTAAGTGTGTCCATAGATGAAAACATTGCATAAGCATAAAAGTGCTGAAATGTTAGATAGTATAAGCTGAGTTTCATAATATATCCTGGGTTTAATAAAGCTGTTTGTATGTAGGCTTTGATGTTAGTGTTTTCTTAAAGTAGAACTCTCAAACCTATCTTGACCCAGTTTCTATGTGCATGCTAGTTTTAGTGTCCAGTTCTACAAGGCAAATTTGGCGCATTTTTAAGCATACAGATAGTCTTATTGAGCAACAGGGGGGTATTAAATACAATGTATAATACCATGCCCTGTGTAGAGAGCATCTTTCAGTCTCTGTTGCAACAATTATTACACTTGGATGGGGGAGGGAAGTTTAAAAATACCTCAAATAATTAGTAGCAGATTTTTGCATGTGTCCCCTACCCCAAAAGAAAACAAAAAACTTGTTGTTTCCTGAACTGTTAACTGTTACATGGGCGTTATCTGCTACATTGATTTCTGTAAGGGAAAAATTAAAAAAACCCACATTATTTCTGAAAAAAAATAAAGAATTTTTAATTTGGTTTACTTTAAAAGTTAGCTTTGTGCTCTGCTTAGAAATACAGTGTGACCTGCTTAATTTAATCAAGGTCAACACTTTTTTGTTTATAATTTTCTTATACTACAACTAAAACTATGTCTCAGGGCTGGAAAGGGGAAACATGATAAGTCCCAGACTCAGAGTGCTATCTCTAGATGACAATCAGAAACACATGAGCTTGAATTATATTTTGTAGTCTTTAAGTGTATACAGAGTTTCTCTCTGACTGTTAAGGACATGAATTTATGGGACCAAATTTAACGTGGTGCTGGGTCTCTATCTCTGATCAAAGTTGCAATTTCTAGATTAATCTCACCTAGGGAATTATTGAGCTTATTGTACAAGTGCACTTGCAGCACATACACACACACAGAGAGATACACAAAAAGCCCATTACAGAAAAAGGGTACAAATTAATGAAGTGTAAAGTAGGAAAAGACTGGTGTATGATAAAAATTATTCATTGCCATTGCATATATTCTAATGCAATATTCTAAATTTCAAGATCTAGATGAGGAAAATTTGACTTATATAGCTTTTAAATGAATGGTTACTGTGCTTGCAAAAATATGTAAGAAGACTGAAAAGCACTATTTGAAAAAATAAATCTTCATATTAGCTGAGAACAACTTTTCAATAGTTAGCACAAATATTTTCTGTGCCTTGTGAAACGTTTCTATAACAAGTGGGGAGTCAGGGTTCCATTTCTAAATGTGTGAACCTCTTAATTTTTTTTTTTTTTTAAATCCAGGTTAGGTAGATAGAAATAGCTCTATTTGAGCTGTTCCACTGGGGTTTTTTGATGCTGAAAAAAATACAGTATGTGTGTGGCGCCAGAATTGGTTGGGAACAGGAAAGGCATATTTTGTATCCATACTAAGTGTGTCGGCTTAGTGCATAGAAGACTTGACCCTTGTCAGGTGTTTTGAAGTTAACTGGCTGACTTATGGATTAATGAGTTTAAGACTGAAGTCAACCAGCGACAGGAATGAGCTTTGTTGTGTGAGTGTGTGTGTGTGGCTGTGGTGCAGATTTACAAATTTTTATAATGCTTTCAGCTGGACCATGAAAGTCTGATGTAAAGCTTATCTCTGATCTCTGACTATGGCCATACTTGTGGGATCATGTTTGTGTGTTTGGGGGGAGGGAGATGAATTCTTTAACACTTGACACCTGGCTCTGCCAGGTTTCTAGCTATACTATATTGCACTATTCAAGGCGTTAATAAAGCTAAAAGCTTAAGCTGTATGACCAGTAGGTCATAAAAAACTGTTACTGAGTATTGTGACCAGCTTTCTTTCACAGCTGGATTATCATCCTGAACAGCTAACTCTTTTTTCTTTTCTCTTTTTTTTATAGCTGTTGTGAACTTGGACAACTCTGTGGTTGACCTAGAGACGCTGCAAGCTCTGTATGAGAATGTGAGTAATCAGAGGAAGTCCATAAAGTGTAGGAGTACTGTGTGCCCATGTGAAGGTATTTTTAGTTGGCATCAATAATATTCAGACAGATTGTAGAAGAAACCCTATTTTGAAGTGAATTTATTTTCCCCAAAAGTAATGAAAATCCCAAGTATTTCAATTGCATCTATTGCCATTGTGTGTTTATGAAGTGTATGTATTTCTACATAAGTAACATGATCAACTTCTAAATGACTAAAAAGATATTAGTTTTGCTCCTTTTGTTGCTTCTTGGGTGTGGCAGTCTTTGATCAATGGTATCAATCCTTACACTCCACACGTTTGGCTTCATTTTGTAATTTCACTAATATAAAAATACTGCTCAACTGGAAAAAAAAATTGATAATAGAAATCATTCTCTTTGTGTAACTGGAACATTTAATTATTGTTTCTTCAGGGATTACTCCAAAATAATTTTAACACTTTGAAAGGAAAATAATTACTCTAAGGTAATGTAATAAAAAGTAGTATAAACTTTCAGGGGCTTCATAAATGTCTGGTAGTAATAATCAGAGGAATTTGACCTTTAGGTATGTAAAATCAGGGTTTCAGAATATGCTCAAGTATGCTCTAAAACTTGACAAAGCCTGTCATATAGAAAATTAAAAATGGTGTATCTTAGAAGCATGTTTCTGCCTTCAGCTGAGGCCAATGAACATTACCCCTGTCTGTGCCTGGATATATGGAGGTCTGGCTAGACATCTCTTGAAGGAGTGTGGAGGCTTTCTCTTTGTCCTCCAAAGAACTTGGAAACATAAAATGTAAAGCCGTGAGCCACAGAATGGCATTGAAAGCCAGTGTATGCTGTTGTATTAGATCCATAACTTCCCTCATGCAGCTTTGATAATGTTAATTTATTTCACACCTTTCCGATATTTGGGGTTTAGAGTTTAGCTTTTAGTCACCTGCTTTGGAATGATTTGATGGTTTATGAAGTCCCTCTAAATAATCCACTTTGAGGTGCAGAAGTAGAGATAGTAAGCTCTAGTCCACTTTACAGAAAAATTGAGGCGCAAACCAAAACACCCAAAAGTCTGACAAGAGCTAGAAAGGACTTTTGCCATTCATCTCTGAAGAACTAGGTTAACCAATACTGCTCAGGAAGCTAATGGTCAAAAAAAACTATTCTAACAACATTCCAAATGTCTACGAACACTTTGCTTCTTTGCTCCACAACATTTCTGTCTATAGTATTTTATCTTAAATTACTTTTAATCTGCTTCCTTACACAGTACATATTCATTCCGTGCCATACAGTTTTTAGCATGCAAAAACTTTGAATTAATTTTATATGTTACATATGTGTGAATGTGAGAGATTTTCTTGTAGGAAGTAAGGAATAGATACTGGAGTCATAATCAGTTGTTGCATATTTTCTTATTGTGAACAAGATTTTTTTTTTCTTTTCGGTGCGAAAATGTATTCCTCTTATATTGGTAATGTACTAAAATGTTTCAAATGTTTACTTAATGTCATCTCTAATATACTTCAGAATCCAAATATAATGGATTATTTGCAAATTTGCAGTTCATTGAAATAACCAAATGTCATTGTGTCCATTTTGTAATTACCTTCACTTATTACAGAAAATGTCTAGGAAATGACCTGATTAAGGAAAATACCATGTGTAAATCTCAGGAAAGACTCAAATTTTCAAATATTTAATATATTTCTTTGCTTTGAATGGAAAACAGACCAGTCCAACTCTATTATATTTGTTTGGGTAGGAGACAGAAAAACAAAACCACGACCAAAAACCAGATTACAAGAAAAGCCTTCAGTTTACTTGGAAAGGATTTTATAAGGGGACTTGAATTTAATCCTGGATTTTCTTTTTGATAAAGATGTCTCTTGAGAGAAGCTTTCTTATTAGTTGACTTTTGTTTTCTATTTTTCCTTTCAGCCTTTTGTCAAAGCACTTCAGACCTTGCAGTTTATTCCCTTGCTAGCTAATTATAACAGTATTGTTCAATAACTGTTGTAAGTAATGGGTGGTACCAGAGAGCTGGCATGTTTGATTCCTCCCTTATTTCTCAATCTCATCCTGTGTTGTAAGTGGGAATAACTTTGCAGCATCCATTTACTTTGTAGCCATTAACTTAATTTTTTGTTCTTAGGGTTTTTTTAATTGGATTGAGATTTTTTTTCTTGCTGGATATTTAAATACCACTGTACAAGCCCTCAGTCTTTCTATTTGATCTGTGTGGAACATATGGGAGCATTTGTTTTACAGTCTTCCTTCAGAATGTAATCATTTTTTCTGATTGCATGTGTCTGGCATAGTGCTTTCCCCTCTTAAATGTGAATGAAATTTGGGCAGTCTCCAAACCTAAACACACCCTAATTTCAAAAGCCACAGTCCCGAGGGTTCAATTCCTCTTTACTGAGGAATTAAACTCCTGTTAAACCACAAAGAAATTGTATATATCTTACTGACTTTTTATAAACTAAGAAGCCCACAGCCCACCAAAGACCCAAGCCCTCAATAATTTATTTAATATTATTAAGTTGAAGTGTATTAAGTGAGAGGGACTGTGTTAGTGCAGCATGGTACAGTACAGTCAAATAGCTCTTAAGTGTGGTTGTGTATCTTGCTTTGTAAAGAGTTGTTTAAATATGTGTTGATAATGAGTTATATATTAATATATAGACAGTTTTAATAGGAGAATCTTTGTAGGTAAAACTACATGTGGAAATTATACTTAAATATGCTTTTACAAATTCTCTAATAACAATGCTTTAAGGTGACAGCTATAATGGTGAGAGAGAAGGCAGGTAAAATTCATTCAAGTTGCTGTATGGTGTTGTGACATATTGGTTGTGATGAGAAATGCAGCAACTGGCAAATCACTGAATGTTTACTTTGAAAACAGGTTGCCTCTGAGTAGCTGGGGTTGTAGCTTAAGTATCACTGAAACAAAGTGCGTCTGTTTCTGCTTGCATCTTTGCAAGCAGGTGAAAACAGTTGTATAAAAATGGATTAAAAATGCTCTCAAATAATTTATTATCTTTCATTCAGGGATTATCCCTTTTTACATCACAAAAGGAACATGCATGTTTTCATAATTAGGCTCCCAGTAAATTGACTACACTATCTTTAAAAGACTTAGGTCAATGCTTTCAAAAACCTCAAAATGCCTTCACAATAGAGAAAGGCCATCCAGAAGTCTGAAGTGCATGATACTTCTCTGCCATTAAGATTCAAACTTTCTCCTCAATTATTTCATGTGATTTTTTTTCTTATCTTAAAATAGGAATTACAATGTGATGTCTTTTATTTTTTTTTGGCAAAACCTATAAATTGTATTTGAGTTCTGATGATCCAACTTGAAAAGAACATATTTATTATTAACCAGGGTATCTCTGTATATCCTTGTTTCAGCTACTGTTGACAAAATTCCTTAGACAACTCAGGGTTTTTGAAATATATAACACAAACTTTTAAAGTCAAATTTGCAAAACAATAAAATTCCATACATTTAAACTGATCTAAACTCAGAGCTAAGATTCTGTTGCAAGGAAAGAAAAACCTAACTAGGAAATTTATAAGATTGATGTTGTGATATGGAAAAAGGGCCCTTATGAACTTTGGTATGAGCAAATACAGGCTAAATTCGTACTCTGGAAGAAAATGGGGAAAGAATTAAACTAAAGCAGAATATTTTTGCAGTAATTTAATTCAGATTTATGCTGTCTGATTTTAGATATAGTTAATATCCGATTCTAGTACATTATATTATTTTTTCCACTTTTGATGCTATATATCTATATCTAGCTAAAATTCAAGAAAATTCAGGTTAATGACTTTTATGAGAAGTAGTTACTGAAAGTGTTCTCCCTTGACAGAAATTTGGAGGGCAATAAAAAAGCTTTTTTAAAAAATATCCATCTGTAAATTGGTGAACAAATAGGTTTTAGCAATAAAGAAAGCTGGTAAAAGTCTGAGAAATGATCTTTGATAACACCTGTGCAATAGACACAGTATTCCTTTTCTGTCAGAATTTAAAGTACCCATTGGTCACAATTCCTGGATACCTGAGCCATAAGCAGTGACTTGAAATTTGGGTTTGATTCTGAACTTGGAGTGTATACTTCATCTTCTTGATTTTTGAGGAAAGGTGTAAACCTTCTCTCTTGAGTTTTCCTCTGGCCTGCCCATGAGTGGATCACACTTAGCCTTTGTATCTTTGACAGTTGTTACTTCTTTGCATACACAACCTGAGAATAATGGCTTAAATAAGGAATAGGGAGTCTGCCTAACCTTTGCTCGTGGGATTTGGTGGAGAAACATCAAGAGCTTGAACATGGATGTATGTAATAGATTGCTGTGGTAAGCCCTCTAATATTTCACTCTGTGTGGAAGGCTGGAAGAGAGAGAATTCTCAGTATCTATTCTAAAATATTTGAAAATAACCATTTAATTTTATGCTCTGTGCTAAAATACTTAATTCTCTTTAACTGTTATGAAAAAAATGTCAAGTGATTTTCTAGTAGTAATTTCCAGGCTTCTTGAAGCAATAAGAGAAACTCTGAAGGGCTTTTGCTATATGACTCTTCAATCTCTTCATGTTTCTATTTCACATCAGTATTTTCTCCCTTTTCACATGAAGAGATGTTGAGCAATCTCAGAAAATGTGTCCAAACGCAAATTTCTGGTTTCAGGTTCCTGATGAAGCAGGCATTATGATTTGAAATTGCTCTATCCCTCTTCTGGTAACTCTGCAAAAGCATTCAAGAGAGAATGCAGATGCAGTGTATCTTACACTTTGCTGTTATCTGAGTGATTAGAATATAATTTTCCACTGTTGTTCTCAAGTTCTGTGGTGGAGAAAGTTAAAAACTGAGTATACTTTTTTCTTAGAGGAATAAAGGTAGATATACAATTTAAAAAAAAAAATTGGGCAGATTAATGTTTTGAATCTCTTTTGAAAGCTGCTATGATTGTCAAAAGAAGGGTCAGAAGAAGAAATTTTCATTTCACTTTTATTCCTTTCCATGCCATTCCATTTTCCAGTACTACAGTTTGGAAAAAAACATTACCATAGCTTGGAGCACGGAAACAAATGAGGCTGTTTCTATTGATTGGAGCAATGAAGAAGACAATTCACAGTGTGCCAGAGAGCTCTTCAAGAAACTAGGCAGTTTTTTGGGGGTTTTTTTGCCTTTTTTTTGCTTATAAGATAAAAATGAAATTATTGCTACAAAGAATTATGCAGTAGTTCTCATGTATTATATGTATGATATTTCCATTATAAATCAAATATAGGGTTTTTTCCAAAGTGTTTTTTTCAAATCCCAAATAAAATTTAAATTTCAGTAAACAGTACAAAGCTGTTTAATTATTTTTAAAAATGTATTATTTAAATACATAGCTAAAGATCAGATTGCATTCAAATGTAACCAAACAAATTTGTGAAGAGAAACACAGCTCTCCTCTTGAGTCCTTCAATTCAAACCCTTTGTAAATGAGCAAAGAAAAGAAATTGGGAATTAAGATTATTGTCTTAGTGCATCATTGAATGAGTAAATACTTTGCAGACTGCTAGTAGTCAATATTATTTGCAAGATATTCTATTCTCCTTCAGATTTATTTATACTTAAACTTTGTGGGCTTTATACTTTGTGGACTCTTATAGTTTTACTATAAGCAGATGCTAGAAAGAAAAAATCTATGAATTTGATTTGCTACAAGGGCATAGTAGACTATTCACAACCATTTTTTGTTATATTTTTTCCTTTATTCCAGAGAGCACAATCAGATGAACTAGAAAAAATAGAAAAGCATAGCAAGGCATCCAAGGAGAAAGAAAACGCCAAGTCTTTGGATAAGCCAGAACAGTAAGAACATACTTATAATAGAGCAGTTTTGCTCACTTCAGAAAACTTTTCTCTGCTGTAATAAAATATTTATATAAACCCTCCCAAGCCTGTACCTACTGTCAGTGACTCAATTTTCTTTAATCACTTCTTCAGGTTCCTCTATGAACTCTCACTGATTCCAAACTTTTCAGAACGTGTGTTTTGCATCCTGTTCCAGTCAACATTTTCAGAAAGCATTGGTTCAATCCATCGCAAACTTGAATTGTTACAGAAACTGTGTGAGGTAGGTTGTGCTCTGTGAAAAAAATCAATCTAAATTTCTGTTTTTTAATCTTGTTAAACTTCATTCGTATTTCAAAAGTTTTCACTTTATTTACTTAAATATCTTAAATTTTTTAAATCTTAAGGTTAGCAGAATGGAACAATTTATGATTGTACTTTAACATCAATGTGAATTTTAAGATTAGTTTTTGCTGCTAAATTATATAATGCTTTTGCCATCAGTGTGTATCAGTCTCTGGAAAACAGTGCACCTTCTCCTTTTGTTAAAGCAAAATCTTCCCTCTTCACAGTGACTGTTATCACTCTTTTTCAAAGGAATGCCAGTTCAGCTAACCTTGTGTTTGTTGAGAAAAGTGCAACTTAATAATATCTCTGATATCTAAAATCAGCTGGAAATACCAATGTGGTATCTAGACAGAAGAGATTAGTGGAATTTTGCAGTCCCATGAAAAACAAATATGTAGCTTTTAAATGCAGGTTTCATCAGTACTTTAATAACTTAAAACCATTTCAACTGTTTTACATTTCACTATGTAATCTCTTTTATTTAATTACAATATCTAATTGTTCAATCTGAGTGTTTTATGAACATCTTGATGAATTTTTTTTGAAATTAAATATACCATTTTCAATGTCAGTATCAGTTAAGAATTACTATTTTGTTTTTCTCAACAGATCATACCTGTTAATATTGTACAGATTTTCTCTTATTTTTTTCCTAAGTATCCATTTTGGAGATAAGATTCTCCATTCATATAAAATTACATATTAACATTGTTCTACTTCTATGTGTTGCAGTAGAATGTAGCTTCCTTTATTTGTGTCTTTATACAAATATTATTTCTAAACACAATATTAACAAATCTTCTCATTAACCATAAATATCAATGGGACTTTGAAAAGATTTTTTTTCTCTGTATTTTAGACATTGAAGAATGAATCAGGAGTTATGCGGGTTCTGGGTTTGGTTCTTGCCTTTGGAAATTACATGAATGGTGGAAACAGGACACGAGGACAGGCTGATGGGTTTGGATTAGATATCCTGCCAAAACTGAAAGATGTCAAGAGCAGTGTAAGTTGATTGGAGACTTCCTGAAGGCCTGAGAAGGCCTCAGAAATTTCTTAAATTCTCAGAAAATTACTTTGTTTCTGAGTGAATGGTATGAAGCTTATGAAGGCATGTAGAAGGGACTTCTTTTGTTATATGCTTATCTGATCACACTTCTAGAGTTGAATGTATTTCTGTAGAATTATGAATATTAACAATCTCTTTTCACTACTGTAGAATCAAAAATACCTAAAATTATGTTTTAGTTCTTAGTCTGATGTACACTTGACTTTCAGTACACTTCATAGTTCCAACTTTTCATGTAATTCGAAACAATACTATGATCTTACTGTTAAAAGTTTATAATTGAAGTGGAAGGAGTTCTATGCTGATTCAAAATATTTGTGAGGGAAAAATGTCACTCCTAAAAATGATTGAATATGCATCTAGAGCATTTGGGATAACCCAAAATTCATTCTTTATGTACACCATGATTACAGAGCTTGTATTTGACATTGGAACATGCAGCCGCCTGAGTAAAGTACTTATTGATTCAAGATTTGTCTAGGGTAGTCATCTCAGTAAAGAGAATTATAATTAGTGTCTTTTCTCCCTCAGTGCTGAACTTTAACTTGTGTGTTACTAGCACTTTTTGTCTTTGTTTAATTATTTGTTGTATACATAAAGCCAGAAATAATTTCTCTTTTCCTTCTTGAGAAATGAATGTAAGGGTTTGATTTGCAATCATGTAGAATTTAAAAATCAGGAGTATGTTACATGAGTGTTTTCTTTTTCTTCATTTTATTTAATGATTAAATGGAACGTCATGGGTCGGGGTGTGGTTTGTGTTTAGTTTGGGTGATTTTTTTGTATGTTTTGATTTTTGGTTTGTTTTTTTTTTTTTTAATGAAGTTAAACCAACCAAGTTTTTTTTATTACTAAATATTTATTTTGTCTGAATTATCTTTTCTGATTTTTTTTTCTGTGAGTTTCAGTAACACAGCAAATTCTATCCTTTTCTATACAGGATAACAGCCGAAGTCTTCTATCGTACATTGTCTCATATTATTTGCGTAATTTTGATGAGGTGAGTGAAAATTAAAATTAACTCTTAAATTCAGATTAAGCAACCCAATGCAGTAAATTTGCTCTTCTGCTAGTGAGATGCAGAAATGTGTATAAATGTTTTCTGTGCTTTTGGTTACATATTTTAGTATAGAAGAAAAGTAATGAGCACTAAGTAACTGTTCATTTGTTTTTTCATCAGGATGCTGGAAGAGAACAATGCATCTTCCCTCTTCCGGATCCACAGGATCTCTTCCAGGCTTCACAACTGAAGTTTGATGATTTTCAAAAAGATCTCCGCAAAATGAAGAAAGATTTGCGAGGTACTGAACCTAGATTAAATGCTAATTTTATGTTACTATTATATCTCTTCTATTCTTGTTTGTATTATTTTGAGAAATTAGTTGATACTGTAAAAATAGTTGTGTGTTTTTGACTTCTCAGTTAGTAGATTGCTTCTTTAATTTGCTGTTCTATGACCATTTATGCCATAATCCATAATCTTCTGTAGGTAAGCTGTAAGAGGTTTTTAAATTAAACAGCATTAAATTTTACAAAACAGGTAAAATCTTCTATTTCTAAACCAAACAACTAATTAATTTTTCCCTTTGTGCAAGCTGATTCCAAATCTCCGACCGTAAAAAGCACTGCAAATTGTTGGACTGTGGCTATGATTAAAAAAAAAATGGTTCATAACCAAGTCTAAATACTATTTAGCAGATAAAAGAATATGTATAACATTGTTAAAGACACTTGAAATATCTGGACTTTACTGAACAGTAATAGGCAAAGGAAGTATTTTTTTCTGCTCTATTTAAATGTTTTCATTAAATTAATTCAGCAATCTTAAGATGTATTTGCTAGACTTTAATGAAGACTATTTATCATATATTTCTTATTCATATGGGGATCTAAACACTGAATTTGTCAAGGAGAAGTACTTTGCACAAGTGATCCACGATCTTCAATATTTTTGAAAAAAATCTCTGCTAAACTGGTCAGTTAACGTTACTGTGTGAAATCTCTGAGGGAGAGATACAGATCTAGGTGGGATATTACTGTTGCCTTGCTGCTTTTAAATGCCATGCCTCTAGAGACCTAGGAATGGTTTGGTAATCCATTAATCCCTGGACGACCTAGAATGGGAGGTTTTCTATTACAACAAAAACATAACATGGCTACCAAATGATATCTGACCTTCTCTTCTTCATCCTATCAAACTTTCTGCTTGGATATTTTAAAAAATATTTTAAATATTTTGAGTATTTAAAGTATTTAGTATTTTTAGTATTTAAAGTTGTATCTAAGTCATTCAGGATGACACTGAGGCATGAACAGTAGTATCATTTATTTACTGCTCCTGAACAGCCTAGGGGGGCAAAAGTCTCAGAATTCAATCATGAAAACTTGTTTCTAGACTTCTTGCAACTTCCAGATAATCTCAGAGCTGATACCTAGGCTTGCACATGTAGAATAAAGATACTTAGGTCTTATTGTTTTATTTTTAAAAGATACTTTAATTCAGATGCATGTTAACAAATATACATTTCCTTGCAAATTCCTCACAAATTCACCAAAAATGGGGTTTTGGCATGAATGGTTGAATATTTTCACATCAAAGTTGAAATTTGCATGCAGACATAAATCTCTTGTGGAGTAAATCTGCAATGTGCAGTGATCAAAGCAGGGGTTCTGTAAAAATGGAAATTACACGCTTCAATCTGCCTTCAGATTGCAGTTGAATTCTTTCTGTACTTCCAATCCAACCCTTAGGCTCAAGACTGTTGTCAGTCTTTTCTGTAGTTAATGAAACTGAATAATTACTGCAAACACCACTGCTCTTTCCCTATTGCATTTGGTACAAACATTTTTGGGGACAGCACCAGCAGCATCCTATCCCGAATATGAAGTGAAAATTTCAACACCAGACTGAAATACCAGTCCTGACTTCTTAATAGCCTCCAGATATGCAAAATGCTTTGTTTTGACTTTCTTTTTCAAAGAAAAGTGACAAGATAAATTAAAAACCACTTGTGTTAAAAGATTTCATGACCACAAGAGGAGTAGTAGTACAATTTAGTAATACACTAAAAATACTGTGCATTCTGATAGCTTAATTGTTGTAATGAGTTCAGTGAGATAGAATGGCCTGTCTCAATAACAATAATGTCTAAACAGAGTACAAGTTTTAATAGAATGTGTGAAATTATTTCAAAGGGGTTCTTTTCCTCTGCGTTTACTTTAACTACACCATCAGATTTACTAATGAACATGTGGAATCTTATGAGTTACTAGAGCTAATAAGTGCCTTATCAAATGTCTTAACAGGAAGAACGTTGTATGATACTGAGAAAATTTGACAAAATTCCAAATGTGAACCTATTCTTTTGAAGTCAGTGCGAGTAAATGAGTATTAATTACTCCTGGCCAACACTGACTTTAAAGGCATAGAAATAAGTGCCCAGAATACTTTAGAATTTTATACTGGGATGTGGACTGTAACCTTGGACTTAGATTCATCAGTAATTAGATGGCAAATTTCATTAGTGGATTTCACCATTTGGTAAGGGTGGGTGTTTGATTTTTCTTTGTCACTGAGAAACTGAAACTTGTAGAAAATACTCATGCAGGCAATATCATCAGTTTAAGGGTATTCTGTTCATGTTAGTTATTTTTTAGCAAATATGCTAAAAAACATGCAGTGAGATCATGATTATTACAACGTGGGAAGGAGGTATTGGTACACCCAGAAAAAAAGTCTTCTGCAGCTATTTTATTACTGTCTTAGAAAACTTTCCATGATCATTATTCAAAGGTAAATTTCATTCCAGAAATATCCTTTCATAAAATTTTAAAAAACTTTGACAGAATACCCACAAAGCAGAGGACAGTTATTATTTAAAAAAAAGTTTCATAGGCGTAACAATAGCAGTTCATTTTTGTACTGCTGTGTATTTCCATCTAAAGATGTCAGTGGTGTACACACGGACATGCAGATATAAATAACCTTCATGATTCTGTAAAATTTTGCTAACGTGCTCTTTGGCAGTTGGGAGTTTGGGCTTACGTTTGTATTAATTATTACGTTGACTGCTTTAAAAGAAAAAGGATTAGTTCAAACTTCTGTGCTTTCTTCTCTTTTGACTATTAAGGTTATTGTCTGTTTTCAAGTGTTTATGAGCTCTATGCCTTGGCAGTTTGTAAAATTTTACAAAAGAAAATCTCCCCTACTATTTCAGATTAAAAGAGCAAGTCCCAAGGACTTCTAGAAGCATGCCATGTGCCTGTTCCAAGATGAATAAGATAGAAATTTGGGGGTTTAAATAATAAATATCCAAAGGATAACATTTATATTCCAGATTTTTTTTTTTTTAAGATAGAAGACAAAAGAACAAGTAGATCCTCTTACTAACAAATCAAGTGAGTTTGTCTCCATCTGTTGCTCCTAGATTTCACAGCTCTCCAGGATTCCCACTTTAGCCTTTTTTACTTCAGTGACATATAGTTTGTTAAGCAACTTGATCTGCTTTTGATCTCTCCTGGCTGTCAGCAATGTTCCTTGATGCAGTCATGCCAAGCAATGACTTCTGTTCCTATGTCATTCCACAGACGAAACTTTAGCACTTGCCACATGACTTAAATCAACGTACCATGTAAAGAAAATTGGGCATCCAGGGTCACAGGAGCAGTGTGTGACACTCACTGGTTAGGACCTCTGTTATATAACTATTAGTATCAGTGTGTTTTCTTAGACACTTCAGAATGCTTAAGGTAGAGTAGAAAGATGTGGAAAACATTTATTAAATCAATCAGATTCTAACCCTCTTTGCTCTGACGCTCTCTTAAGGCAAAACTTTAGTTTAGGAAAATGTTGGATTTGTGGCCCAAATCCACAGTGGATGTGGATGAATTTCTTCCAAACGTATTTAGTTTAGGAAAGAACTAGAATAGCATTGAGAGTTATAGGATTATAGCAAGTTAAAATGTTTAGAAGCTATTCTTTGGCTACACATTACATTATAGCCTTACAACATTAAGTTTATTCTTGCTAATCAGAAACTAATTCATCACTTGTCATGTATTGCAAAACTTTCACTGAAGCTCAGCTAAAAAGGAATTTGAAACAATGTCAGGCCGAAAGTAAGTCTGACTAGAAGAGATTAATAGCACAATGAAGTGCAGCTTGCTATGAAATTGAGTTGAAGTCAATTTCATAGCAAGTTGTTTATGTCTCATAATGTCATATTTAATATATTTGATTGGAAACTGACTACAAGCAATAATTATGATAAGTAATATTACTTTTTTAGTGATGCTTTCTTTTCCTATTCTGAGTGTTTACAACCCATTGAAAATTCTCCATCCAAAAGATGCTAGGCTGTGTGGCCCAGTACATCTCCCTGATTTGGCATAAATGTGACTGAGAATGTTTATAAAGTGTTAAGCATTTGCAGAACACTTTGTATTTTAAAAGTATGTTCCAAGAAAAGTCCCAGAGTATCTTGGAAAAATAGAAAACGTTCTCTGTTTTTTTCAGTGCTTCTTACAGTCACCTAAAGTTACCTATTCAGTTTGGACCTGCTAGTTGTAGAGCTGTTATGTGCTCTTATGTTTAACACCAGCTGTGTGAATAAGAGAATTGGAAGCAACCATCTTGTGCTACAAAAACACTTTTAAAGGTTGTGTTTGGGATGGTGTCAAAGGCAACTGAGAGAGTTTGGACAGCAATAGGCTTGTCATTCCTCTTGCCTCAGTAAAGGTTACCCTCAATATCTAGAAAAAGCTCCCAACACTGAGAGTTCCGTCAAGCTGTAATTTGAAATGGAAATTTACGCTTCATGGTCAAATCTGTGTCTGGGGTGCAGGGATTACTTTGCAAAATAAGATTGCATCCACTCTTAGTTCTTTAATAAGTAATATTAATGCTTTCAGACCAAAGTTTTTTAAAAACTGTGGCATTCTATTTGCCCCTCTCTCTCAGAAACACACATGTATCCTTGTATCTTTTCATATTCTTAAGACTGTATTCCATCACAGTGTGGTATTGCAACTTCAATTAACAAAGTTGAGCAGCCTTAATCCATTCAGGGCCCCACCTGAGGTGGAAGAAAGGGAAGGGATTGCTCTTCTAAATTTGACTGTCCTCTCCTAAAGGAGGAGAAGGACAATCTAAGGATTGATAGATTTTCCAGCTAAGGAAAGGCCTTGAGCCTAATCTGGTGATCTGTCTTTTAAAAAACTAAAATTTGGTGAAATAAAGGATATTCTAAGAGATTTCCCAGAAAGTTTTTTTTAATGTGCTTGTACAGCGGTATTTCAAGTTTCAAGAGAAAGTGGAGCTGCAGTAGAGAGCATTGAAATGAGAAAAAACAGTGTTCTTTGGAGTTTGAATTCATTGAATCATCAAAAGCATTCAGAATTTGAAATTTCTGTGGTTTTGTCATTCTCTGTCAAGAGTTTTGCTACAAATGCGAATGAAGATATTTCCCAATTAAGAAATAGACCCTTTATTTTTCTTCTATGATCCATAGATCCATATTCTGATTAAAAAAATTCCTTCAGTCTTTTATAAAAAAATGCCAAATCACTCAACGTAATTAACGGCAAAATAATATAGCAACAGTAGTGGTTTGGGTCAGTCCTCCAGTTATCTCTACCACCTACCTTTACAGAAACAGGTATTTTTTAAAAAAATTAAATATGTACATTTGCCTACTCATTAAAAAGTGTATATCCACAAATTCTATCTATTTGTTCTGTTATCACTGAAAGGGTTAATTGCTGCAGCTAGGCCGCATGCAGATTCCTAAACCTAAACCAGATGTAAACTAAAGCCAGGCTTTCAGTCAATCTGTGAGTCATATTTTACTGTCCTTAAAACTCCAAACAAGGAGCTGTCTATGGAAGCCCTTGAAGACTCAGCAGTTCTTAGTGTAAGTCATTACAATTCCAAAAAAAATAAATAAAAGAAAATTAAGAGCCCTTTCTGTATTTGTGACTGGGTTCATCAGAGTTTGTCTTTTGATGAGGCCAGCATTGTTTCCTTTAGATAAAGTCTAAACTTTCTTCTAAAGTCACAGGTTGCAGTTATAAGGAATCCAGAAAGCACTGAGGAAGCTGAGAAAGTAGTGATAATGTTGTTCTCTAGTTTTCAGACAAGTACGACACAGGCACATCTCCTGTGGAAGTCTGAGTACTCAGAACCTTAGAAAATTAAGGACATAATTTCAAAGCTCCCATAAAAGCTTTAATACAAGTAGTCTGGCAAGTCTCAATTAAAGGTTAGCTCTCAAATATCTTAAACTATCTTGAAAATCCACCTGACTTCTAGCAGATTCTATAGATAAGTGTGCAATTTCTGAATTAGTTAACAAAACCAGCTTAGTGGAACTGTTAATTACTCATCCAAGCTAATTCATTAGTCTGCTTGCTTGCTTTTTTTTTTGCCTTTTTTTTTTTTTTTCTTGATGGGTTGGGGTTTTTTATTCTTGGGTTTGGGGCCTTTGTTTGTTTGCTTTTATTTTTAATTTAATTTTTATATTTTGGGGGTTTGAAAAGAAAACTCCTGTTGCCCATTGTTATCTTTGCCAAAGAAAATGCAGTAAGCCTGAGGGGCAGCTGGTCAGCTGCTCACCCATTTTGTTCATATAGAAATCATTTATGTTTAGAAGAGATTTGTGCTTCCAGGGGCTAAAATTTAGCATCCAACAGAACCAGAGGGAAAATGTGCATCAAACAGATAGATATTCTAAATGTTGAAAATTTTTTTTTCTCCTTTTCAGAAAGGTAAATTTCTGATAATAAGGCTGAGTGCTTTTTATATCACTTACCACAATCACTTACTAAAAATGTTAGTGCACAGCACAGATTGTTTAGTCTCTTTCCTTTTCCATATAGATGCTTCTTAAATTATATTGGCTGCTGTGAAACTTTGTTTTTAGAAAATTGACCTGAAATAAAAATAAAAGAAAAAAATAGGATGAGCAAGCTAACACAATAGCTTAAAAATGCAATTTTTATTTTAACACAGAAATAGAGAATGAAATTAATTATTGAGATACTGGATACAGCTGAAGTCACTATTTGTTTAAATCTCTAAACTGGTTCTAGGCACAGAATTTCACATCAATTTCCAGATCAAGGGCATTTGAGACATCTGACTATGTATGGGCAAAAAAGCTACCAGTTTGAATTGCCCACAAGAATCCATTTTGATTGCTTCTGTGAGAAATGGTGTACAGTTCTCTGCAGCATATGATCTTGAGAGGAGATGAAATTAGATGTACTATTGGTTCTGTCCGTTGTTTATATACTGCTTATAGGTTAAAATTGGTTTAGAGGGCTGGAGAAAAGGTGTCTCTGCCCTTGCCAACCTCTGTTTAGGATTTGACGTCTTTGGAAGGTGTCAAGTGCATAATTTGAGAGTAGAGGATACCAAAACCTTCACCTTGCTTCAAAGCAACAAAAGTGTCTTTATTCCTGCTTGGGCAATTCAGTCTTGTGGCATCAGTTTCTGCCTAGTGCTTGGCTTTTGTGACTGCCTATATGAGTCTCATTTGTGGTGCCTTGAATATCTTTCAATTCCTTCACTATAAGAAAATTTAAAATCTGCTTCAAGTAAATGGAGTTTTAAAAATATGCTAACTTTTTCTAAGTTCTTCAATTGTATACACATCTGCTAAAAGGAGAGAATAACTAAATGTGAAAATAGGGAATGTAAGACTAATTTTTGAATCACTTAAGAATAATCAGACAAGCTTTTGTTTTAGACAAAACTTTTACAAAGTCATCACAGCAGATCCCCTTTGCCAATCTATTCCTTTGATATTTGGGATGTTTAGCTGAGCAGTTTCATGGAGATAAATGTGTTTAAGTATGAAGCTGAAGATAAAAGTTATTAAATTTAGAAAGCTCTTTGTATTCTCACATACATTTTCCCCCCATGTTTTTTCCTCCATCTTGATGAGAAGTTATTAAATACTCTTCTGACACAAGCATTTACCCAGTATCTTATTTCTTCATTTGGGAAGAAATACTGGGAACAGGTATTTTGTTCTACTTTCATTTGATCAACTCTCTAAGTTTTTCAGTTACAATGAAAAATAGCAATGGTTCATATGAATAATGGGGCTTTATATTTAGTGACAAATTACAGAAAAGAATAAATGAGTGCTGTATCCAGCAAGTTATGCAGGGAGACTGCAATTCCAGTCTTGCTGATCAGGAGAATTTAAAAACCTAGGAAGAGCTTACAGGACTGTTAATTCTTTAATGAAAAGGCAACTGATGAACTAATTAGTTTTAAGCATCATAATAATAATTATTATGGTAATAATGACTGCGTTTTTTAATTTTTAAATTGTATGTCTGGATGCAACAAAATATTTTACTCTCCCCACAGCAATAGAGAGGGATTTTTTTCCCTGTGCTTTCTTTTTGATTTTAAATTATTTACACAGTGTTTGCAATTCAGGAATAAGGTAAAAAATGGACCTGAACTGTTATGCTTCTGAACATTAGAGATTTTAGTATTTTCACACAGCAGAAAAGAACAAAAAGTCCTCCACCAACAACTGGACAAACAAAGCTATCATTAAATGCACACCCTTTCCCACACCACACATATGTGCACAAACAAACCAGCTATGGGAGAGCTTTCAGTATCTGAACAGTTAAGTAAAAGACATTTCATTTTGACAATCAATATTACATGTTTTGTTGAAATGGGTATGGGCTAAGATTTTTGGTGGGTATGAGTCTTCATATATACTGCTTTCACATTGGTTGAGAGATCAGGGATTCAACTAAGCTGCAGACATTCAAGAGTATAATGCTGAACTGCTCTGAAAAATATTTAATCCATATTCTTGAAAAAGTTTATGGAATTTCAGTGATATTAAATGTTATGGTAGGTTCTGTCATCTCTTTCAGCTCTGACATCTATTTCTGCATAAGAGAAAAGAATAATTCAAATTCTGTATATTGCCATCAGAACATTTCCTTTTGCAGAATAGTGCATAGATCCTCTATTTCTTCTTCTGTCATATGTTGTAAGAAAATTCATGCTCACTTGGATCCCCTCCCCTATTTCACATGTTTTGGCTAATGTTTGTTTAAAAACTACAGGCTTCCCATTATCTAATTATATATTATATGACTATATTGGGTGGGTGTTCGTTTTTTTTTAAATTTCTAATATTGCTTCATAAGTAGATTAACAAAGTTGACATATTCATCTTTCCCCTAAAAGTCTGCTGGTTTTATTTCTATTTCTCTCTAAGCTTAAAAAGTAAAATAATATTTACTTGTTGTTATCACCCTGGTTTTACTCCACTTGTGTGGAGTTATTAAAGTCAGTGTGTTTTTCAGTACATGTGCATTTTAAATATTAGGATAGTGCTTTTTTGCTATCTCAAAATATTTTCTAAACCTTTAACAAGTTTTCTGTTTTTAAAGACAGAGTAATAATTATTTTTTCCTAAAGAAAACCTGGAGGGTAAACAAGGAAATGCATGTTTGGAATGTGTGCACTTGAACTGGAAATTCTGAGATAGAATCTAGCAGGATTCATTTCTGTTGCATGATAAGAGCTTATCACAGGCTAAAAATATTTCCTTGGGGTGGAAATTGGAGTTTAACATTCATCTGAAATAATAGTCTCGGGTCTTCTCTTAACCCAAATTAAATTAGCTTGGGTAGTTGGTGGAAGTGTGATGGTACCACCTTACCCACAATAATCTTTGTGTCAGGGCTGCTTTAGGCGCTCGATTCTGTCTTGGTTTTTAGTCCTGGTTTTAGTCTTCTAAAGACTAAAACAAGCTAGTTGTTGTTCAAATTCTCTCATAGAGTTCAAACCATGAGTACTCTTACAATCTTTCACTTTAGTCCTTTTTCTCTATTACTTTTGAACAATGCAGAATTCTTTACCATATCTGTGATTTTATCAAGTATCAAGCCCTCATCTGGTTTAACTTCCTAAATTAAGGTCATTCCTACTATTTGGTGCAGGTTTTGCATCTGAACCTTATTTTGATTCAGGCACTATTACCTGGGGGCAGGTATTATCAATACAGCCTGGAATCTGAGTTTTTAAATGTGTTCCCCTACAATTCTACCCCTTAAATTTGTCTTTCACCCTCAACACCATTGAATGCTTTTGTTAATTTTTTGCTACTACTTATTTAAACTCACAAGCTGACCACAAATTGTTTGCATATAAAAATATTTTACTGGGAATATGACTGTTCTGAATCTATTATCATAGTGTTTGTACTTGTAGTGTGTTTGAGACACATATTCCAGCGGTTTCACTGAATATGAATTAAAGTGTCTTTTCTTACAGTATGCAGATCCATGCTATGATGTGTCATCCTAAACTAATCTGTTACTCCAATTTCAGCATGTGAGACAGAAGCAGCAAAAGTTTATCAGCTATCACTAGAAGAGCACCTACAGCCCTTCAAAGACAACATGGAGCAATTCATTAGTCAAGGTAAATAATGAAACGTCACTTAACCTTTTCATGACATTTCAAAGGAAAGTTATGGGAACAGTGTTTATACGTTGTGGGAAAGGGACTGTTTATTTTGGCATCATAGAAAGACATGGATTAGTTTGATCAGACGACACACAGTTCTAACAGATTTGCAAAATTATTCTCTTGTACTGTAGGTGACTCATTCTCTTTTGCATGACAGCAAAGACAAATGCTGTTGGCTTGAGTGTGTGATCTTCTAAGTTCAACATTCCAGTAGAAAACAAATTTACAGCCTTTGTTACTTGGAAAATTATTGAAGCTGGATTTGTTTCATTAACTTAATTCCAATTAGATAATTCTTTTGTGTGTGCCAAAAACATGGAATAAGCATGACAAAAGTAGTTAAACATTTTTTAGATATACTGCAAATCCACATGAAATATTTGGATGCAATTAATGAATAACACTGCAAGAAAAAATATATTACAAATATCCTGGATCAACTGGCATCCTGAGTATTAGTAGAAAAACACTTTAAAAATAATAGACTATGGTTTGCTAGACCTTCCTTTGACGAAATTATAGGAAATATGGATAATTTTAGGTTTTTACTAATGTATGTCACAGAATCCCTTGAAATTATACTCTGCATTGACCAATTGGCTTCTTAATACAAGTCAGAATTCAATGCATCAGGGTCTAAACACCCTGATGAGTACACCAACATAATTTTAACGTTTTGCTGCTCATTCTTTGATATTTTATATCTGCTCTGCTTTGATATTTTCTCTTATAATTGAAGACCTGTTGTCTCCTGAAAGGCATTATGGGAGAATTCTGTTTCTAGTGCTGATTCATCAATTCACTAATGTAGAGCTACCATATCTAGAAATAGTTATTAACTGAATGTGCTTTGTGTTTGAGAGGCCTGTCAGATATGCTTGTATGTCTTCCTGGTTAGAGTATCCAAGATTACTATCTATCCAAATGTGACAAGTGGAGTACCTGTAGAATCATAGAATGGTTTGGGTTGGAGGGGACTGAGCCAGGCTGCACATGTGCTGATCCATGCTCAATTACAAGGAATAAATTGAGCACACCCAATATTTTTAATTGTCAAATATGGACTGATGTTTTCTAAGACAAGTGCCTACTAGCCAAACCTGGCAAACAGGATGTTGTCTCCAGCACTAGTATGGTATGAACCAATTTAAAACTAGATTCTGGTTATGTATATGGCATAATTGCCATTGCAGTAGTAGTATGATTGAACATGTAGCAAGTGTTTTGCATTAGGTTTATATTATAGTTTTTATGTATAGATAGGAGACATTCAAATCACAAGTTCGTATGATATCACTGTTGGCATACTGTAAATCATGTCTTTTTAACCTTATTAACAGAGTAGGAAATCAAACATGGGGATTATCCCTGGAAGCATTCAGGGCCAGCTTGGATGGAGCTCTGAGCAGCCTGGTTTAGTGAAAGGTGTCCCTGACTATGGCAGTGGGGTTGGAACTCGATCTTCAAGGTACCTTCCAACCAAAACCGTCTGTGATTATACGGCTGTGTTTCAGCAGACAGTAAAATTTTTTAAAAGTGTGTTTTTGCTTTTAGCAACCATTTTTTTTAAAGTATCTAACTTTAAACTTATTCTTATTTTATGATTTTTGGCTATACTTTCCAGAATATAATTTTATATGTGTTGTATAGTGATCTGGTTTTGCAAGGATATGCAATTTCCTTTGTGATTACGTGTCTGTACTTAAGGAGAGTGAGAAAAACTAAAAGAGAAAAGGATATCCATCCCATCCATTAAGATGTTTGCAATGTTCCCATATTAATAGTGTATGTTGTTGGGTGGTTAACAAAAGGAGAAACCCATAATGTCAGTAAAAATATTACTGTCTCATTTTGATGAAAATAATTGGAAATGAGTATTGTGAACGCAGTAAAGTGTGACTAAACAATTTCTACATTTTTTTTTTAGAAATGTAGGATCTATTATGCAGAATTCTGTCCCAGTGTAAGAAAGACAAAGACTAACATATATCAAGAAGGAATCTCTGGTTAAGTTCCAAAAATAAAGTAATTTAAATACCTTTCATTATGAAATCCTTTGTTTTTACTTCATGGGATTGAATTCCGACTTGAAAGAGGCCATGTTTAAAGCAGGATTTCTTTTTCCTGTTCAGTGTTTGACAGGCTTTTGATCTAGATATTTTTTCTAGGGGCTTTTGTTGTTTGTGTAGACATAATCGATGAGTCTTTTCAGCTAGACTGCACACGTGATCATTTAGAAAAACAGAGGGACAATTCTTGGCACCTTTTGGAGATTTTTGTTTATATAACATATGCTCTGGGCAAAGAAAAATCAAGCTTTACATTTTTATCTTTTCAAGTTCCAGTTTCTCTAAAGTCAGAAAAAGTTTTAACTTATAATTCAGATGAAAAGCATTTTTCATAAGGTTGAATAATTTGTCATGTTTATATGATGCCTTTCAGAGTAGATAACTTGTGTGCATAATGGGACCTAAAAGTTCAAAGGAGGTAGTTACTTACAGCATATTCACTTATACATATTGCAAGCAGCTAAAATGGAAAATGGTTTTCCCATAGGCAAGAAAACTTGGATACCGAATGTCCTTGGCAAGGGGTTAGCAAGGCTATGCTTTATAAGAATAGTTACTGTCACACACAGCTAGATAACTTTCAGTTATGTTACTGCAACTAGTCTAGCTGATTGTTGCTAATTTATAATTTATAATTATTTTATTTTATTTATAATTTATAATAAAAATATATTTTTTTAATGTTAACACTTAGATTCATCAGAGATAGAACAAGGTTGTATATCATTAGCATGATTGCAAAAATGGTTTCATTTGAAAGCTAAAGAAGGGGAAGAGGTAAGAATGTGTTCAGAATAATTAAATTTTTAGGTGGAAATGATAGTGGTACGCGTGATGAAGGCTGTTCAGTATTTGCCTTGCTATTGAAGTCAGTAGGGTAACAACCAGCATGTGCATTAAAGTATGGAAATTTGTGACAGGATGCCAGTCCTTTATTGAGGGACTTATCTTGATTATTCTTAAAATGATCAAGATACTTAGCAGAAGATTAAATTACCTGTACTCTCCTTTCTACATTGGCTTAGTGGATATTGGCAAGCATAATTTACCCTATGCACTGGTTTTTTTAGGGTCTGTGTGCTTCAAAACTCAAACAAAATCCTCTCAGTTCTTCCAGGTTCTCTTGTTTTCTTCCATGTTTTCTCCTTCTTGTTTTCTTTTCATGTCTTCTTTTTCAGTCCACATACTGCAATCACATCAAATCATCAAATGGATGATATGGTTATCTTGTTCTTACAAATGTCAGGGGTTTTTTTCTGAACTTCTCCATAGCAATGCAGTTTAAAAAGGGAAAAATTAAAAAAAAAAAAAAGTGGAAAATCTGCTTCAAAAAAGGAAATTGAAGAAAAGTTGTCAGAAAATACAAAACTTTTCAAAATTTTTTGCTATTTAGGTTTTTTAATAACCATTTATCTCAGCATTTCCAATGTGTAATATATAACTGTGAAATTTAGTAAAACAGTTGTCCTTTTCCAATGAAAATTTATTCATACCAAACAGTTTAAAACAGGAATTAAGGATTTTAAACAGGAATTTAAAATTTACATGTCTCCAATATAGCACGTATAATTACATTTTCTGTCTTTGTGTTATTCCTCACAAGTTATGACAATTTGAATGAGAGAGAGACTGAAAGCAAAGAACTGTTTGGGAACCTTGTCTCCATTGTTCCGTATGTAGCTGTGAATAGATAGGAATGCAAATACATGAGAGATCACATCCACCAGTTTAGAAAGTTTCAGAAATCACTTCTTTTCCTCATGAAAATGAGTCTGAAATGACACAATGGGGAAATGCTGAGTGTACTAATTACCATGCAGTTTGTAGAGGAATTTCATTAGCAGTTAGTAATCCTTTAACCTTGTCCTCACTGGACATGTTAGCCAGCTCACACTGAAAGAATTGTATGTGCATGAACCACAAATGATTCATAGTCCCCAGGTTTTAACTGTGGTTAACTTTGCAGTCAAAAGCAGTCTCTGGGTGTCTGCTGTTGGGATGCTGTCTAGGCTGTGCATTCTTGTCATCTTGATAAAGCAGGAAACTTACGGCAGGAGGTAGCAACCATCACTCCCTCAGAATAGTAAGTCTTTTTTGGGACGTGGGGAGTTTCAGTATGTTGAAATCACAGCTTTTCCACTGAGATTCTATAAATTGTGAAAATGTTGCAGACTTCAAATCTGAGCAAATCATCCTACATCATATTAAGAATCCAAGCCAATATAATAAGTTTTAGAGTTCAGAAAAAACATCATGCCGTGGGAGAAGTACAAGCAGTTTGCAGAAGTAAAAACAAAAATTTCTGATGTTTGGCTAGTTCATTTTAAAAGCAATAAGAATTATTCCAGTGTGATTTTATGTTTTGGACCACAGAGTAACCATTCAGTATTTGATTCCTTCTAGTCTTAATTTGCAAAACTGCAGTTCTGCTACTGTAAGTTAATACAACCATCAGGTTTTGTTCTGCTGGACCCAAGAATATAGACTCTTCTCCAGACCTAAATTCTAATCACATCCTCATGATCTTACAGAATACAAATCCTAAAACTGTCCTGTTGTTTGAAGTGTCTGTAACTATCTCCTCCTTTTGCCTGGAAGAGCATTCAGTTCTAACTGAACAGTTTCCAAACTGTTAGTAAAGGAATGTATAAATCACAGTGAGTTCTGTTAATTGCTGTAGCTGCAATCAGGTAGTTGACTATGACTAGTTCTTTTAAGTAAAGTAACAAAAGGCTGTGCATCATCAAATGATGGATTGTGAATGAGACTAAAGCATCGGACTGAATCTTGGATGTCTGGGTTGAGTTCCTTGCTCCAGAAATACTATAGATTGCAAAATGAGTGCTGCTAGGGTAATCTTAATTCTGGCCTTTTCTAACCCAGAATGATTGATTTTGCAGATTCCATTTTCTTTAAATATTGTTTTTATAATTTGATGAATATAAGGCAGAACATAGCAATAGTTCATAATTTTTCTAAAAATAATTTGAGGAAAATATGACTGAAACATGATTAGGAAGATATATGAATAAATTTGGTTATATTTTTCTTTTAAAAAATGCATGGAACATTAAGAGGTTGGATATTAGTAATTTATGTGGAGACACTCACTTTAAATATTATTATGATTACCAAAATATTCTCATTACTAATATCTAAAATTTTCTTATTTCCTTTAAGAAGAAAATGTTGGAGGAATATGAAGGGCAAGCAACATAAACTCACTAGAACATAAGATGCAGGAATTCAACTTAAGCAGTTTAATTTCATAAATGTTTGCATTTTTCTGTTAGTATTCTTTTTGTCGAATTATTGAAGGAGCTTTTAAAACTTGTTCTTTGTATCTTGAAAGTATTTTTTTTAATCTCACACTGACATCTAAATGCTGATAAATAGTTTAACATCAGCATGATATAAACTTGTCCCTACTTCAGATGTCAGCACCTCCATTGGTGTGCATTTTTACATAGTAATCCTAATTTGGATTGTATTGCATTTGCAACACTAGACAGGCTTCACTGAATTAGCCTTTCTTTGCTTCAAAATCCATGAAAGACCAAACTTTTAGGCTGGGGTTGTCAGCTGTTTTATACCTTTGGTGCGGGATCTCATATAATCATTTTTGTAGGCATCACAGTGCTTTCAGACAGATGTGGTAGAGTTAAAAAGGTATTTTGCTATCACATGAGAACATATCAATCTATGAGTATCACAACAGCATGACACAAGTAATCCAACTCAAAAGACTATGAAAAAAATGCCTTATGAAAAAAAAGTTACTAAAAATCTTGTGGATAGTTGGGGAGGGCTGAAAATTCACGTTTTTAATCTCTTCTCCAGTAAAAATGTAATCAAATAAGATTTTTTTTATGACATAGTTCCTGGGATGGAGAATGAAAAATAAGAGGATGTTAAAGCTTAAGAGCATGTAGGTCCTTCATGAGCCCTAATCACAATGGCACATGTTCTTCAGCACTGTGAAATCCAGGCTCACAGATGAACAGTTTTCTTGATGGATCTTTACTATACCTGAAGACATATATTTAGTCATAGGTATGTTGTCTAACTTCACATCTGTTTTCTGCCTAGTCCTGACCTGAGTGAGACTTTTAAGCAGTGTAGGATTTAAGATCAGTAGCAGGGAACATCAAGTGAGGAGCTCAAAGTTGCACACAAAATACTATGTATTTTACTTCTGTGAATGTGACATAACATTACAGTGAGTAGCTGCTAAAAATACATAACTAAGTATGTTGGAGTGATTTGCTGGGGTTTTTTTGGTTGTTGTTATGTTTCAGGGTTTTTTTAAATTTGGGTTTAGGTACAAATTTTCTCTCCCTTAATTCAGCTGACAGGAGATGTCATCCTTGAAAGTCTCACAAATTATAGAATGATTTGGATTGGAGGGGACCTTAAAAATCGTCTAGTCCCAACCCCCTACCATGGACAGGCACACCTTCCACTTGACCAGGTTGTGCACAGCCCCATCGAACCCAGCCCAGAACGCTTCCAGGGATGGGACATCCACAAACTCTATGGGCAGCCTGTTCCAATGTCTCACTGCCCTCACAGTGAAGAATGTATTCCTTGTATCGAATGTAAATGTACCTTCTTTCAGTTTGAAGCCGCTCCCCTTGTTCTATCGCTAAATGTCCCTGTAAAAGTTCCTCACTAACTCTCTTGTAAGCCTCACTTAGGTACTGTAAGGTAGTCCCAAAGCCTTCTTTTCTCTTGTCTTCACAGGAGAGGTGTTCCAGCCTTTTTATCACTTTCTATGTTCTTGCTTCAAAAGGTTGCTGCTTAGGCTGGGGACCCCAGAGCTGGACATAGCACCCCAAGTGGGGTCTCCCAAGAGCTGAGTAGAGGGAGAGAATCACCTCCCTTCACCTGCTAGCCACACTGCTTTTGATGTGGCCAGTTGGTTTTTGGGGCTGTGAGCATGCAGTGCCCAGTCATAGTGAGCTTCTCATTGACCAACACCTCCAAGTCTTACTCCTGTTCTCAAACCATTCTCTGCCTAACCTGTGTTTGTACTTAGGATTGATTGGACTGAGGTGCAGGACCTTGCATTTGGCCTTGTTGAACTTCGTGAGGTTGACACAGGCCCACCTCTCAAGCTGTCATGGTCCCTCTGGATGTCATCCCTTCCCAACACCACACAAAATGGTGTCATTGGCAAACTTGCTGAGTGTGCCCTCAATCCCACTGTCCATGTTGCAGACAAAGCTGTTAAAAAGTGCTGGTCCCAAACCCAGTCTGAGTCATTCCACTCGTCACTGCTTTCTACTTGGATATTGAGCTGTTAACTACAAGTCTCTGAGTATGAACATCAGCCAGGTTTTTATCCACACAGTGTCCCATCTGTCAAGCCTATGTCTCTTCATTTTAGAGATAATGATGTCATATGGGACAGTGTCAAATGCTTTGTATGATTCCAGGCAGATGACTCTTCCCTTACCCACCAACACTGGAACCCAATCATAGAAAGCCACCAAATTTGTCAGGCAGTCTTTGCACTTTAATGAAGCTATACTGGTTGTCACCAATAACCTCCTTATTTTCCATTTGCCTTAGCAGAGTTTTCAGGATAATCTGCTCCATGATCTTGCCCATCATTGACACTGAGACTGACTGGGCTGTAGTTCCTCAGATCTTCCTTATTTCCATTTTTAAAATGGAGGGTTGTGTTTCCACTTTTCCAGTCACTGGAAACTTCACAGCCAGGCACAATTTCTCAAATATGATAGTGGCTTAGCCGCTTCCTCTGACATGGATGAATCTCATCATGTCCCATGAACTTGTGTACCTTCAGGTTCCTTAGTCTCAAACCCAGTCTTCTCCTTCTTCATTCTCTCAGCAGAGGCGTTTGCCTTCTGCAGCTTTCGGAGTGTGGTCAGACCACTTGCTGATGAATACTGAATCAAAAGTAAATACCTTTTTATAGACTATTAAGCTTAAATTTTTTTAACTTTTAAGGAAGTTTAAGTTTCTGTTCTTGCATATTCAAGATATGCCTCTATAAATCTTGCTTACAATCTATGGAGATAGCACATAATTTGTATTCCTGTTGTGTGAGGGTATAACATCATAAGGAAGTATAATTGGCTGGAATCAATATAAAGATTTCTGTGTTTGTCTGATCATAGGTTTAAGAAAAGAACAACACAATTAGGAAAATATTCAGCATATTGGATGCTCTATCCCAAGTTATCTTCAAGAAATTGGGGTCTGAATGTTTAAATTTAAATTCTCTATTTAAATGTTCTCTTACCTGTATACATAAAAATCTAAGAAAATGAGGGAGGGGGAACAGGTATTCTTTGTGCTTGCAACCTTTTATGAATTTATCATAGGAAGTCTAGAAGGATGTAAGACTCTTGATCAGATTCCCAAAAGAAATCCTGCTTTATTCTCTTGTAAAGCTTTCTTAGCAAGAATTTACCCAAAAATAAACTATCCAAATGTACTTGGATCTTTTTTCAGTGTAAATAGAAATTCTCAAAACTATAGCAACATAGCCCTAATGAGTCATTGAGAAGGTTTTGTATCTGTTAAAAAAAAAAAAAAAGAAAAAAACCAACTGGCTCCACTTGAAAGTTACTGGAAAGCACATTCATAGCTAATTATAAACAAATAATAGTTAACACTTTAAATAAAAAGAGAGGAAAAAAGCAAAAAGATTTAGGACATAGACAAGTAGATGAAAGGATTGTTGTTGCCTTCCATCTGAGATTACTCAGATGCATTCCTGTATTCAATTACCTGAGAAGATGTGATATTCCCTTAAGAGAGATCAGAAGATCAGAAGGGATGGTAGTTTCGTGCATCTCCTTACTCATAGCCCTTTGAAACTGGTTCAGTAGAAATAGCTTAAATTGCATCAGGGACTGGGGCCAGACGGTGACTACAGACAGTAATCACTGGGTCACGATCATACCACAAACCAGCAACAAAAAATTCTGGAGGAACAAAAGCTCTATCAGGGTGTTTGAAGGCAGTTTGCGTAGACTTACAAGGTCTACTTGGAATACTTTCAGAACAGGCACCAACAGGTCAGCTTGTTGTGTGACTATGCTGATCTAGTACATTTATACATAGAGGACATTGATAATTCTTATTAGTTGGTAGCTTTGAGTCTATTTTTCTCATCAAATCCCTTGCATACTTCATATTCAAATCTCAGCTTGAGTTTTTGTTGTCAGAAAGCCACTAAGCACAAGCCCGTCATTATTTAAAAATTAATGATTGTCTAACTCTTTGGTCTTCCCCAAAACCCATTTCCTTTTTGATAGTGTCCATCCAAAATGGCTTAGTTCTTCCCAGTGCTACTCATGCCCCAACCACATGAAATAAAACATGCAAAGAGAACAACCACCAAAAAAGGCAAAAAAAATGGAGTCAAAACCAGTTGAAAAGTCTAAAAGGGAGGCGAGGGGAAGAAAGAAACTTTTCTCAAGAGCTTTCTATGGATTTCAGTGTGTTTGCTATTCTGCTTTGGTGTTTCAAGGTTTTTCAAAACACAGTCTTGAATAGTATGCTAACTTAAAAAAAAAAAACCTAACTAAACAGTTATTTTGATGTTTCCTGAAGGTGTTTAAAAGTATATGTACTACCAACTAGAATAGGGGAATTTTCTCAGAAGCACTGTCTCACTCTCACTTGGACCTTAGACCCTGATAATTACAGAAGAACTGAATGCTCTTGCTTGTGCTGCTAGTTCACCCAGTATTTTCTCTATATCCATTTTCCTTCTGTCCTAGTCACACACTTGAGATACCTAGAGAAGGTATCCTCACGGCCTCTGTCAGGCGCCTCGGGTCCTCAGGCCTTAATGAAGCTGGGTCAGAAGTGACAGGTGAGCTGTCGGAGGCTCCTTACACCTTTTAAGAAAAAAAGGTCATTTCCCCTCAATTTTGTTCTTAGTTTAGTTTTGTTGGGATTTTTTTAAAATTTGCCTTGCAGTGGAGATATTTGTATATTTTCAAAGCCTCAGCTACTGTTCACTCATCACCAGTGTGGAAGAAAATATGTCCTCTTTAAAGATCCTGGGAAATCTCCAACAAGGGTTTGTACAAATATTAGTGATTGTTTTCTCTTTTATTTGTTGGCTTTTTTTCCAGTAGAAGGGATTTCTGTAACTTTTCCTGTTTTTCAATAATATGTATATGACACTGGAGTACAGTAATCCTAGTCTAAAACAGTAGTTGTATGTCTGAGTTTCCAGTTAGTTGTAAGTCAAATATTTCTTTTTAGATTTTTTTTAATCCTGTGAAATAGATGATATAGTGAAATATTACACTTTCAAACAAGAAATTCCAACAACTAATGAGACAACAAATGTTACTTGCAATATCTGTCCACACAAAAAATGGTCTGTACATATAGAAAATAGATATATTTGCATTATTAGCTTATTTACAAGTCAGATTTAGTGCACAAGGTATAGTGGTTAAATTTGGAGGAGACTAGCAGAGAAAGTTTTTTGGACCAAAAATGAGAGGATACTTGGCAGTTGTCTTCATCCACAGTGTGGCTTGATTTCTGCAGAGAGCTTAGCATAACACTGAAAATGATCCACTGAGGTCAGAGGGGACAATTTGTGGTCAATCAGTGGTTTATAGCCTTGCCTTTGAGCCCCTTTTAATTTAATTCATCCTCTAGACTTCTTGGAAACAAAATACTATTTATAGAATAGCAAATTTTACAAATCTTCTGAAGACCAGCATTTTCTAATATGCCTGTGTCTATTTCTCACATTCAGATTGGTGAGATACATCAATTATCATAAATGCATAGGTCACTTTATTATAGTTATTCATATATGCAGCTTTGTGGATGTTTATATGTGACATTTGCAGGATTCATCAAAAAAAGAATTGGAAGACCAAACACACAAAACAGTGGCATGTATCATTCTGGAATGTGGGTGTGTACTGATAAGGACAAAAGATTTGAAAATTCAGTTAATTAGATTTCATTTGTGAGACCTTGCTTGAAAGCTCATTTTGAACTGCATGAAATCAAGTTTTATGCCACAATTATAAAACACCAAGCAGTAAATTTAAGCAAATTAAAAAAAAAAGTGATACAATAGAAATTAGGACATCTGATGCAAGTAATTTTTGAAGAGATACATATGTCCTGTAGTTAAAAGAATTTATATAAGAGCCTTGGATATAGTACAGTCCTCACACTTGGTAAGCAATGACGTAGAGAGGAAGGAATGTACTTGAATTTTGACCAAATATATAAAGTGTTTAGGAACTATAGACCTTGCTCTAAAAGGAGACCAACTTTAAATAATCTGAAGGTATCTTAATGGAAAAAGCAGGCAAACAGTGGAATGTCATCCAACAAGAAAGCATTAAAGATGCTTTCAAACTAAAAAGGGAAAATATAACTAAAGCAGAACATGTTGTAAACTATTGATAAGGTCACTTCACTCTGTTAGAGGTCACTTTGACTCTAAAATGCTGTGAGTTTAGAGATGGCCATGTTTTTCAAGATGACCTAAGGTTATTTTTCAACTATATTATTTGAAGTAGATTTTTCAGAATTATGAAAGCTGCATGAAAAGCTCTACAATATATACAGTGTGTAAAGGCCAACATATAAATCTGTTACTTTTGCTTACCAGTGTATTACGCAAAATAAAGGGGTTAGTATTTCCTGGTATGATATAGTCTTTAATAGATTTGGAACAGTTTATTTGGACATTCTTCAGCAAATTAGTGTCAAGAATCAAATTTTTAGCTGGAGATGTTAGAAAAGATGATGAGCCAGTAAAATGTTTGGGAAGAAAACTAACCCAAAAGCAGAAATTTCTAAATCTGTCAGAAAGCCTGCAAGCTTTCTGCAAGCTTATATGGTCAGCTGCCATGGCATCCCAGGATTTATCTAATTTTTCTCTGTTGACTGTTGATGATCACTGTGTCATGATGTCATGATCACTGTGGACTGGGTATATACATTCTTTTTTCTTTTTTTTTTCACCTATTATAGGTGTTCTCTTTGTAACCGGGAAGCACACTATTCTCTCCTGAATGTTCTAAGGTGGGCAACTTTTAGCTGGCATTTGGCACTTAATGAATACGTGCCAAGAATGAAGAAGCCAAGTACCAGTACCTTTCACATGCTCTTTTTACATCTGTGATGAACTGCTTTGGCGGAGGAAGTGATAACATAGATGCATAATATTGAGTGAAATGATGAAGCATAATGCATTCTGGAAAAATTCAACTGGATCCATCATAACTAAATTTTTTCCTGCCCCTATTCAAAGAGGAAAATGCAATTGGAAGTAGTTTACCAATGGAGTGATTAGTACAGAGAAAAGTGCATATAAAGTGCATAATATCAGGTGATAATATTCCTAATATTCCACAAGTTATAACAATCTCCAGCTGCTGCAGCATCTAATAGTTATTCCATTATATCCAGGTGTTAGTAAAAATTCTGTTGTTTTGAGAATAGGAGGTTTTCTTCCCTTACAAATTAAATTTCACTGCATATCTTCAACTAGCCATTTTCCACAGCTCTTGGATGTTTACATTGTCTAGTGCAAAAGCAGTCATCTGATTGTTTTCTTTGGACAGGGACAGGTCTGAGTGCATATACCATATTTTCTCTTTCACTGCCACCTGTTGTCTTGTGGAAGAAGAGTTTCTTTCACAATATCTAACCTTTTCTGTCTAGAAAAATGATAATGCAAAAGGGTTGCAAATTAGATTTTCTCTTGTATAAAATCTTTTTGATAAAATGAGGAAGGTTTAAAAATATCATCACATTTGGAACAAACTACAAGGAAATTCTTCAGAGAAAATTATTTATTACATGCATCTCTGCTGTTCAGGGTTTCTGCACTTTCTTTTCATTGTGTAATATCAATTCTCTATTAATTCATCGAAAGTATAGATACCAGAAATAACTTGGATTTTGTTTTGCTTTGTTTTTCTTCTTCTCTGGACCATGATAACTTTTGTTTTTAATTGAAAGGAAACTTGTGCCTGAATGGATATATTCTGACATGCTTTGATAAGCTTAGGATAATATGCTTACACTCTTTCAAAAAATAAATTGTGAAGTATTTGCTCCATAAGTGATGGGTAATTAATTGTGTGCAAACTTGTGCAGAGCATTTGAAATAAAGAAGAAAGGACCTAAAACAAGGCAACTCTAATGATATTCCATCCCATCAATCTTGGAAATTTTAAAAATATTTAGATCCTAAAAATGTGACATATGCAACAGTATACAAGACTGTTGTAGGATGGAATAGGGTATCTTCTATTCTATTTCTAAGCATTATTTAAGTGAAAGAAGTCCAAATTGCATTTTTCAGTAATAGAATTATTTCTTTTGGAATTGTATCCACAGATATTTAATGATTGTGTTCATGCAGATGGAGGTATTTGATCTCGTTTCATTCAGAGAGTTTGTGCACATCTTCTCTTTTGAACTATATGTTTTTACTGGTCATACCTTGATTTTTAGAATTGAACTATGGAAAAAAAAAAAAAAGTATTAATGAAATTCTGTAAAAGCTGCCACATTTCACCTGGTTTCTTATCCAAAGCAATGCAAGGCTTTCAAGAAAAACTCTTAAGTCAGCCCAAATTCACTCAGCACTAGGCTCAATTTCACTCAAAAGGGTTGTGAGCCCTCACAAACCTTCTGAAGAATCTGGGCCAAGATTTAAGTTGGTATTGTAACCTGTAATCATTCAGGATTCACGTGCTCTTCAATTTCCTTCAGAACATTTACGCATCTCTCCTTCAAGTTTTCTGTGGTTTGCTGGGATATTTTTTTCACTTTCAGGATAACAATGGTGGAGCCCAAATCTTCAAGTAATGATTACTAAATACAATGTTTCCTGCTGCAAATATCTGGGCACTAGTCAGCAGTGCTACTGCTCAGAAGACTGCATTGCTACTAATAAAATGTATTTGCATCACTAGACAAAGCTCAGATCATTGTTGTGACTGAGGAAAGTATAAGGCAATTCCATTTGCATATCTTTGCTACAGATTTCACATGCCTATTTGAGTGTATGCTTATAAATTACTTTGTATCTTAATTATTCCACTGCTTTGCTTTTCTCCAACAAATTTAAAATTTTTCAAAGGCAGTGTATCTATGATGTGGAAAAATAATTTAATGAATTAATATTGTAGAGCAATGTAGGAAAGTGAATAAAAAATAGCTGAAATGTTCTTCTTTTTTATATTTCTATATTAATTTTATAGCACTGACATTTGCTACCAGGACAGTTCAGAACCTTTTTATGTTTCAAAACTTTCTGACTGCTGGGAATCTTATAATTCTCCTTGCAAGTTAACAGTCTAGAAGTCTAGTAGATTGAGAAAAGAATCAAGTACCAAATTAAATGACCTTTCTGCTAAAGCATGCAAACCTTAAATGAGATTTAAGTTGTATTGCCTGAATGACTGCATAAGTATAAATTTCACCTGAGCTCATGCTCAGAGCAGATGGACAATTGCTTTGCATATTGGTGATGCCTAAGTTAATGTGCACATTCTTGTAGATTTTTGAAGTGTTCTTTCAGTCATCTAAGTTAAGTGAAATGTGTGAAAAAAAATTATGAGAGAACATGTGGCAAATAGAGAACTTTTTCACCAGTGTGGGGGAAGGACAGTTCCTTATTGTAATTTCCTTCACATGATCACCAAATACTAATATTCTTCATATAAAACTAGTCATGTTTTCAATACGGACCTGCTACAGCTCCAGTACTTCACTAACAGATGTGTGTACAGGGAGAGGGAAGAGTGTTCATTTGTAATTGTCACACAAGTTGTACAAAAGCTGTAAGGCTGAATCCTTACTGCTCTTTGCTCAGCTTTTCCTCCTCTTGGTTGACAAGTTCCCATATTATTTGAGTTTTTGGAATCATTATTTAAGATCTGGCTTTAAGTCAATTTCATGACTTGGTTATTGTTTAGATTACTGGCAGATTTTTTTTTTTCAAGGTTTTGAGTTTTGGATTGGTTTCTTTTTGCGGTGGTGGTTTTGGATTTCTTTTTAATAGGGTTGTCAAAATTTGTGTAGTTTTGTTTGTGCGGTTGTTTGTTGAATGGGGGGCTGGTTGGTTGTTTTTTTCTCATAATTGACCTACATGAGTATATCCTCATGTGGATTCTATATATTTTACACATAACATATGCAAAATTAAAATAATCCTGAAACATCTCTATCTTTCACCTTGTAACTGATTATTTGATTTTATTTTTACAGCCAAAATAGACCAAGAAAATGAAGAGAAATCACTGACAGAAGCACATAAAAGGTAAGAAAGAGCAGTGTAGTAAGACCTTTCTTTGAAAAATATGGGGTTTTTAGCAGTTGATGTATTGGTAGCTAGCAGTACTGTGGTTTTGAGTGGTACAGAAATGCACTCAGAAAAGTGATATTTAGTTATTGTCAATTTTAATTTGACAATGAAGAAAGATTGAAATTCTTTAAAGAAATATTGTACATTACTCCTGTCTTTCAGAAAATGCATTAACCTTATGTAAAAGTAAATTCAGGGTACAACATTTGAACTGAGAGAACACTGTTCATACTACACCAGTATCATGATGATTTGAGAGGTATTTCACACTACCCAAACAAGTATTATTCATTAGGTACAATTTCCTGTGCTTATAAAATGTCTATTTTTTTTTAGAAAAATGTAAAACCTTTTTAAACAAATAAATGAGACGTATAATTAAATGTGACTTCCTTTCTAGAATTTCTAATAGATCTTCAAATACTTTTTTTGTAGCAAAAAGCAAAATACCTCACTAAATTTCATTATAGATATGTGCAGTTGAGAGTTTTCAAAGCTAGGAACCTCACTGCATTGCACAACATGTGGTTTGTTCTGATTTTTTTGGAGACTTCTCCAGCAGCAGTGTTTAAATGGGAAAGATTTTTATCAGTCCCATCAAGAGATCAAAATATGGCACACAGCATTTTTAACCCAAAGTTATGGAAACTCAGAGTCTGTATTTGTTTTTCTTTTAATGAAAATAGCATTTTATTTTTGTACTAGCTACAACTCTCACTTAATAACTACTAATTAATATATCCATTATATATTCCCAGAATTATGAAGTCTCTCAATAGGATTCCTCTTTTTGTATGACTATAAAAGTTTCTAGTTTTTACTAGGTTTGTCAGCCATTCTATGGCCTCAGCACCCAAATTTGCTACCTGCAGTAGTGCCACAGGGCAGTTGATGTCTTTCCTAGTACAATGTCACTTTTTTTCTCTATTCCCTTGGGCCATTTACTAAAGATAGTACCTGAAAAAGAAGCCAAGAAGTGTGAGTGCCACAAGAACCTCCCTTCTTACTTGTGAGGAGATGGTAGGTCCTTGAGTGGCACATTGGTTGTGTGGAATCACAGTGGTGTGGAAAGGGAGTATAAGAGAAGCACAGAGAGCTGCTTTGAGCAGGTGTCTGTTGCCCTAAGTTTCATTACAGAGTCACAGAATATTCTGAGTTGGAAGGGACTTGCAAGAATCATCAAATGCAGCTCCTAAATGAATGGCCCATAGAGGGCTCAAACCCACAACTTTGGTGCTATTAGCACAATGCTCTAACAAGCTGAGATAATATTAGGGTATTGCTTTGGCTTAGTATCATACCTCTTGCTCAAGTATATGAAAGGCATTCCTGAAGTTTCTTAGGCTTGTTTAGCTGCTTGGTTACATAAGTCTTATCTTTAAAACTATCCTTCACAATAAAACTTTGAGAGAAGTTGGCACTGTTAGGAGATTGTTGTGATTTCTAATTGCTCTTTTAAGGAAAATATTTGTCCTGTCAGAAGTGGATTTGAATACAAATCCAAAGGTGACGGAAATCTAATGACAGCGGAATCTTCAATCTGTTCAGAAATCTTGTTACTTATCACTATCTTTTGGTATCTAATTCACTTTCCCTTCTAATCTTTTTCCCTGACAAGACTGGAACCTTCATATAAAAAACTTAGTATTGGTTTTATTAGCCTGATGGGGAAAGAAAGCAAACTGCTCCATGGATTCTTGTTCAGTTTGGTCTGCTTCTTCTGACTTTAATCCCTAATTCTTTCTTCTCCCCGCTTCTTTTACACAGTTGGTCAAAGAAGAAAATTCTGCTTCATTGCTCCTCCTCTCTGTGAATATCTAACAAGGATATTTTCTTTCTTCCTTCCACCTTCCCACTGAAATTCTTGATCAGATTAGTGTTTTTTGTTAGAACACTGAAGACAACTTTATATACAGTTTTAGTATTTTGTGTGATTATTTCAGTAAGATTTTTAATTTAGCTTGAAAATAAAATGCTTGGGATCCTTTTTAGCAGGAGTGGATGAGAAAGATGACAGGAGCTTAAGAAGCTAAATAAAAGATTAGTTGCATTTGACTAATCATAGGTAGACGGCAGTGCATGGGATGACAAGACAAGCAAGTAGTGCAAGGAAAAGTGATGGATTAGATGGAGCAAAGTTAATGTGATTAATGTGCTTGGGTTTTCCTTGTTCAAGTGGATGACGTCAGCCTGTATATAAGTTCATGTCTACTGCATGGAAGCATTTCTTTAGCTTTAATTAAAATCTATGGTTTCTTATTATTAATAATTATTATTATTTTCTTTTGTATTTTAATACAGACAAACTAACAAAGTCCAAAAGAAAAGCTCTTGTAGCAATAACAAAAATTGTTTCTGAAATGAATAATGATTTGGAGAAAATGCAGCAATGTGTATTTTAAAAACGCTCAGTTGTGCAATAGATGAGCTAAAATGGAAAGTTAATCTTACACACAAAATGAAGACAAAGAAAATGGAATGTCTGCTCCAGGGACTCCATACAGTGTATAGCTGTTCATTTGTCACAAGTGAGAAAATGTTTAATCAGTTTTGAAATGATGTATTCTCTCTTTATTTATCGTGTTTAGTGACTTTAAGAGTGTCAGTATGTAAAGTGTTTATCCAAGGAATGGATTTCTGTCACATGGATAAAAATGAAAAGTGAAATGTTTAGCTCGCAATAGGCATATGTTCCAAGATCTCTCTGAGTAAGTATCCTGAGATGAGAAGAAAGCACACAGGTCTATGTTTATCTAGCTTACGCAGGCAGACAAGGAAGGCTCCAGCCTGGTATTAACACTGAAGTGACATGGAATGTCTTCACCAAACCCCAAACAATTACATCATTCCCTTAACAATATTGATAAAGTGTAATAAGAAAGAACCTGGCACTTTCCAATTAGATCCTCATTGCTAAATGCTTGAGAAACTGTGAAATACTTGTCAAGTTAAAGCAAAAAATCACTCGTTTGGGGGGAGGTGAAAGAAGTAAAACAGAAAAGAGAGAGGAGGAGGGGAAAGAGATGCTTCTGTGTTTTAGGAATTCTCAATTCAGTGCCCCTTTATTTTTTATTCTGTTTTTACTTTTAAGTTTGAAATAATGTTCTCCATCCCAAAATTTGTGTTATAGATTTGCTCTGTTTTGTGCATTTTCATTTACTTAGTGTTAAATATTTTTCGGCTTTTTCAGATGTGATTTTACTTAAGCAGAAAAAAAAATTGAAGTATTATTGTTTCCAGGTATGCTTAATACACTTTCAGAATGAGATAGACTTTTATCATAGTATCCACAGCAAGTAGGAACCAAGATTGCAACAAAATTATTGTCCAAATAATATGACAAGTGATACCTCATTTGCCGTGCTAGGATGAAAGGCAATAGCAACAGCAGAAATACCATTTTTCAGATTTATAATCAGAAATCAGTTAGTTTCTCCTCTTGCACTTCATTTCTGAAGAACCAATAGCTAAACAACCTGACTGAAGTTACTGGAAACAACATTCAGTGAAGTTGAAGGTCTTAATTCTCTGCCTGGTTACCTCAACAGCTGAATAGCTCTAGAGAAGTAGCATATAACTTTATTACTTTTTCTTATAATACCTCACCCGGTATTAACTTCTCATCTCCTTAAAATGCTTCCAGATTCACATCTTTCTAAAAAGAAAATAAACCCAGACTTGTAACATTGATCTCTCTTCCACTGAAATAGTTAAGATAATCTTTTCTTCCCCTTTATCTGCAAACATTTTTCTCTTCTTGGAATAACATCTTGGTTTCAAAAATTTAAATTTTTTTTTTTTTTATATCCACAACAGTCAGATAATTTACAGTTTTTCCTGCCATCTCTCAGTCTAACAATGAAGGATTTGATTCTAAATTCAGCTCAGCAGCACTGAAAGTTGATCAGTTACTCATATTTCATATAATTAACTCATTTTCCACTTCTTTAAGAGACAATGTATGCTAGAAATGTTAAAGAATACTTAAGCTCTTTTTCCTTTTTTTAAATTTTTTTTTTTTAGTACTTCAGATAGTATAACCCTGCTTGAAGTGGTAAGTCACTAAGTCAACACAAGTCCCACACACTGGTGGTTTAAAATCGTTCACCTGTTTTCCCTGTTGATGTCTAACAAGACCTGGAAAGACAGAAATTCCACTTGCTGTCCTGGCCTTCTGTACATCACTGATTTAAAAAAAATCCTAGAATTTAATTTTTTCTTTCGTAAATCTCAGTGTGTTATGAGAATATATATTTGTTTTATAAAAAGTCAAACAGAGGACTTTTTGCCTTTTGATGTAACTATCAACTGGGGAATTTAGGATGTGTGTGGCTTGGTATAAAATGTTCATCTCTCCATGTCTGGATATTTTTATTTGGTTTATTTTATAATTTTCTTCCATTACTTGCACATTCCAGTGATTTTTAGACTTTTAAGTGCTTTCTGAGCGCAGCCTCCCAGGCACCTCTTCTGTTTTCAGGACTTTTAGTAATCCAGTTAAAAATGTGTTGTTGCTTTCTTTTGCTGTAGCAACAAAATGACATTAATTTTGAAGAGAAATGTTTACCTTTAAATTGCCTGCAAAAAAACCCCCAGAATTCTTGACACAACACTCTTTGCAGACTTCCATTGACATCACTGAACATGAGAACTTGGGGAGGAACAAAGGTTTACACCTGCTTATGAGCTGACAAGTTGATGACATTTAGAGAAATAGCAGACAGTATGGTACAATGGCACTGCTGAAAAGCAACACCTCGAAATGTAGCACCTAAGTCTGGTAATCCTTTAAAACATTAAATGTTCCTCCCACCTCACTACTCTCCACACAATGTTTTGGATTGTTTCCAAAAGTGAACTGTAAAGTTAAAGAGAAAATTGAGTTAATGATAGAAATAAACTGGTGAAAAGCTTAGAATGGAAGAGGTATGTAGTTTAAAATAAAATACTGAAAACCAAAAACAAAACAAAAAAAGACCCAAAAAAAAAACAGAAGGAAACTTCCAACTGAAAGGCAAGAATATGCTATTGGACTCTGTCTTTCACTACTCTTTGGCCATTCATCTATTGTTGGTTGCTTCACTGTTATGTCTGTTATGTCTGTTTCTCGCTGTGTGGCTCCCAGCATGTAGGCTGGAATCGCTAAGGGTAATACATTTCAGACCCTAGGTATACATTAGTTGGATCAGCAAAAAGTAAATACTTGCTGAGCAGAGGAAATGTGTATAGAAGAAGCTTACAGACTGTTAAACAGTTTGGATCATTCTAGTTTAGTATCCTGTCTCTGACAAAATATCAGGACCGTAGATATGCAGTAATGGAAACTTAGCCAGCAGTTTAGTTATGTCAGAAAGTCTCTTCTAATATATGGGTAATTGGTCTTATCCTGGAAGATTAAGTCCTTGTACTTTTCTGAAAATATTTGCCAAATGACACAAGTTCTTAACCATTTAAATGATTGATTTTTTGCCTGTAAGAGCATTATCTTTTCTTTTAAAGATTTTGGCCTGCTTGCTTTGAAAAATAGTTTTATTTTGTTGGTTTGAAATTAGTTGGTATTTAATGGCATTCAGTGCTAATACAAACAAAAGTTAATGCAACTCCTTACAGACTGGGGTACAATTCAGAGATCTAATATTCTGCCAAGTAAGCTGATTTTTATGCAACTTACTGTAAAGTTCATGTAGAGGGTTTATTCTTAGATCTTACGGTAAAAGATAAAGGATGTTAGTTTAAGGCGCAACTACAGTTACACGGCTAAATAGCATTGATAACAATACAGCTAACACCCTGATAACAATATAGTTAAAATAACTTGGATCTGATCAACCCAAAACTAATGCTGTGGCATCAGACTGAGGATTAAAAGAAGAGGAAAGAATGGAAGAACCATGTAGCTAGTAAAATTAGTGGGAAAATAATACATGAATTAAAGTCTTTCAATGTGTCACATTTTGTTTAGCTTCCAGTTTATGTTCAGCAGGTGGTTTCACTGAGTAGCCCTCAAAAAACCAAGATATTCCTCTTGAGCTCTTGCAGCTGAAGTAAAATGCTTGTGTGCATGTGTTTATGTGTGATTAGCTCCAGTGCCTCTCCCTTGTGCATCAGCTTCTGATTATGTTCAGCAGGACTTTTCTTTCATCATATTGTCTACTTGAGCCGTTTGGTTAGATTGTTTCCCAAGACCTTCATAGTCAGTGTTTGCATTTGCAAGGTCTGCGACTCAAATGTGGATAACACGTCTCTTTTACTCTCTTATGCTGATTTGCCACTGGCGTTGTTCCTTTCTTCCTTGCTGCATGTTACAATTTACTTTAAGTATTAAAATATTATGTTGCTGTTGTCATGTATATGCAAATAGAAAAGCAGAACGTCAGGGATGGGATTTAATTAGGTCACAACTGCTGTGTTAACTCATCTGGGAACTATCCAGTAATAATCTGTACAATATAGGTCATTCCTTCCATAACAATTTCCAGCTGATGGAAGGCTGCCATCCACAAGCTGATCCATGATATAGGGATTGCTTCAGCCTACTGCTGAAATTCCACTGTACTTCTCTAATATGGAGATTAGGTGACTAGAAAAAAAAGCATTGTCTCTTTGCTCTTCCTTGGTTTGTTCCTCGGCCTCGTGCCTTGTTTCTTGACTGCTTTAACAAGCTAATTCACAAACAGCTTCACTGGGCCAGATCTCTTCTGTACTATGTCTTAAATGAGAGCTTCTCATGAAATAACTTCACCTGCTTCTTTTCTCAGTTGCTGCCTGAAAGATAGTTCTGCCTTAATCAGTCTGTGGAGGAGGTAAAACTTCCTGCCTTCTCCTAAAGAAAATGGCAGGGGCGTGATCACCCCAGACCCGAAACCCTATAAAGCCTTCTTGGAAGGAATAGGAACTGCTCCTCCAGACATGAGATAGGTTTCTTTAGCCAAAGGAATATGGTTTTTCTAACTTTGCATGTATGTGTGACTATTGATGATTCACAAACTCAGAGCTGATATGGTTATTTAGTACTATATTTCTATTCATTTCAGTGGCTGCCACCTTTTCACATTTTAGGCAATCCTTTTAGAAAATGCTGCCCATCTTCTGTACTCATCTACTCAAAGGTTATTTCACTTCTAAGAGAATATATTGGGATAACTTGAGATGTGAACCTCAAGTGCTTAAAGTTTGAAAAATGCAAATAAAGACCTTTCCAACCTGACAGTTCATCAAGACAGATTTTGAAGTCTTTCAATTTCATGTCATGGGATTTTTCCGTAATTGACTTTAAGAATATGAAAACCCCCATGAACAGTTCTGTTTTCAGCAAAGGATCAATTTCTTCTATTCATAGTTGTGCTGGCCATGATGATATGAGTGGATGCATTTTAAGGAAAGAGCTCCTACACACTGAATTAAGAATGCTCTCTAGAGCAACCACAAAGGGTTAAGGTGAAACTGCATCAAAAGATTTTTTAAATGCTAGGATGTTCTATAATACCCAAGTATTTCAGGCCATTTTTATTCTATAAAGAATAAAATTTCAAAGAATAGAAACTGAAACCCAAGTTTGACTTGAGCAGCATAATATAAATTATTATGATTATGTCAAAAAAAACCCAAACCCTGTACATTCATTTCACTTGCTATATTTAGAGTGTATTTTTGTCAATGCACATATATAAAATTTTATCTATGCTGAATTGTATTTTCAAAGATGAGTTCATCTTATGTGTACCTGAAATTTTGTAAATCATGTGTGTGGTTTCCATCCAGATATCTAAATAATTTGCTCTAGATTTAAGAAAAAAATATTAGTCCATTATATAATTATTATTTTCTTAGATAACCCTGACGATGCTTCTTCATGAATTTCAGTTATAGAAATGAGCCACATCATGACAGCAGGCAGATTACAGGGCTGAGCCTGTAATCAATAAATTGAAAAACCATAATGAACTTTTAACACAATATTTAGTGCACAACAGTTCTGGAGTACTTCCTTAGGTAATTATAACCTTTTTAAGTAATAATGATTGCTTAGAAGGCCTCTAGTGAACATGAGGAGTGTTGACATAAAGATCTTAAGTCAAGTTGGGCTTTCACATGAGGCTTTTTAGCTGTTTCTTACAGCACTGAGGCAGCAGCTTTTCTGTCAGACCACTACTGTTGAAATTCATTTTGCTGCTGTATTCTGTGTCTAACAGCACCTTATTATTTTTTCAAGTTCAACCAACCAGGGGTTATTTAATATGTTTGAAGCTCACATGTTTGTCTTTTCAAGAGAGAAAAATAGTTTTCTCTTGGATATGTTACTGGGCCTGACTCTCCAGTGAACAAAATTACATGGTATTGTTTTACACATGCTTATATTGCCTGTGTCTAGCTTAGGACAGAGTTAGCCATATGTCTGGCAGGCATGGGCATGATATCCATGCTAGCATGAATTAAAAGCATTGAAGTCCAAGATAGAGAGCCTATACATTTATGCAAGGTACTCAGGTAACAGCGGGTTGCAGCTAACACCAATGCATCTAGAGAACTTTAACTACTTGAAGCCAAGGTTTCGGGAGAAAGTTTGAGCTGATATAAAATTGTCATTTTAAAATTCATGGGAAAAGCACATGCAACAAAAAAATGCCTTTGAAGAGTCATGTTAAAAAAGCTTGATTTTTAGATTTTTTTTTCCTGGAGTGGACCGTTAGAATACAATATCAGAGGTAAAGACAAGACAAAAAGTTAGTTCTCTTTCTAACATATTGTCTCAATTCATATTTTATACTGAACAATATTCTTGAATGTAAATATGACCAATAATATTCACAGCAAAATTTAGGTTCACATAAACCCCAGTTACTGGGTGAGATGTAGCTGAAAAATGCTTTGCATCTGATGTAAAGAAGGTAGCAAAAATTCCTCTAACCTACATTTCCTCATCTTTGATTTTCAAATGGTCGGAATATGACTCAGTATATGCAGAATGGCTTTTTCAGCACAGTATATTTTTTGTCACCAAAAAGGTTCGGTTTGCCAAAGTAACTCACTCCTGGTAAAATTTAGCACCTAATCCTATGCCACCTTAGATAAAAGATGGTATTGTTATATCAGTGGAGCACTTGTTTACATGAGAATAATTCAGAAAAGCTTGGAATCAACCCAAACGTATAGAGGGACCAGGTTGTAGCCTATTGTTTTAGAGATGAATGAGAATAAAAATACATATTAAAAAATAATTGAACCAGTGAGGGAAGATTTTGCAGAATGCTTTTTAAATGTAGTATTAACTGTGATCCCTGATAGCCTAATGTCTACAGAAGATATAAGCAACAAGGATTGATTAGGCAAATTTCATCATACCCAACCAATATATCTTAATCTGGACCCAGTAAAAATATTTTCTAAAATAAAGATTTTGAAAGTCTCAGTGCTCACATTCAGTTTTTAAAAAAAGTATATTTAATTTAGTTATGGCCATTTTATTTTGCTGGTTTGCAACCTGTTATTATGAGGCAATTTGTTCCTGAAAGACAGGAATAAAGAAATACTCTCCCATAGAACTAAGTAAATAGAGGAGTCTGGAATAGCTGTTTAAATTCAGATTGAAATAGGGTTTATTCACTGTTAACACATTGAGATCATCAGTCTTCCTAAAATTTTATTTTCCCCAAAATGTTTAACTGCGAAGCTATAGTCCTAATACCTATTGAATTTAACAGTCTCTGTCACAGTATATGTTCTGCACTATGCAAAAGCATTCAGTTACAGGGTGTGCTGCCATTAGTATAAACTATGAAAGTTCTGCATTCGTGTCACCAATAATTATGTACAACTGATAATACTGATCATTGTATATGATCACTAAAGTTGTAAAGCATTAGTGAAGTGGGAGGGAGGGTGTTAAAATTCTCATGAACAAGACAGACTGGCCTGTCAAAACATAATTTTCTGTTCCTAATATTGGATGCTTTTTTGTTGAGCTTTTGTTGGGAGAAAAAAAAAATGGTGCTTCAAAGGTAGAGGGATTTTTTTGCTGTTACTGAAGCTGCTAATTTTTATATGGTGGAAGCCATAAAAAGTGTTTCTGTTTAATATGAATTTATAGGAGGCAAGGGACCAGGCATGAGGGAGATGACTTAGGATTCAAAACATTGCAAATGTTTGGCAAATTTTTTTTTAGAGGGAAGAAAAAAATCTCTTGAGACCTTTGTTTTCTAAGGAAAAAATATTACAAAATACATAGTTACACAATATAAATTGGCAAAGATGAGATTAATGATTCTGGAAGCTAATTTAAACTGGCATATTATCGCAACTTTCTTTTTAATATAAGAAAGTTAAGTTTTAATATAAGAAAGTACTCACCTTCTGTATGTGGACAACAATTCAGGATGGACACTGTGAAAAGGCTTGCATGCCCATCAACTCATGTCAGTTAAAGTGGTAGGAGGCACATAGAGTCTTTTCTTCCCCATTTACCTTCTTTCTTTTGGTAGAATGTGCTTAGTTCTAAATTTTATTTGTGAGTTTAATTGAACTAAAAGGTACTTTAGTAGCTTCAGCCTGATTTAGAGCTGCTTCTGAAACAAACTGCTTCACAAAAGTAACAAGTTACACCATTTACACTGTTCTTTATCACTAATGTACCTAAATGCTGCTTAGAGATTTATAAAGCCAAAAGAGAAAAGCATATCCATGTTCAAACTTCAACCAAAATACATAGTCTATGAAACAGAAGAATATTATGCAGAATAGAAATGTTTTCTTCTGCTTTTAAATCCACATTGGAACAAATCTTCACACTTGCAGGTGATTTAGTTTGCTGCATGGGGAAACCAGATACATGTGTGTACGTTCAGCATTTCTCAGAAAGGTCAGCCAGGACGTGTCTGCACCTATGGTTACTTTGCTATTTGTTTGGCCAAGGAAGCCTGATCAAATAATGCTGAGATGAAACTACTGCTGTCTTAGTATTATTGATTTGCTTTTGTACACATTTATAAACCAGCCAGTGCATCCCAGACAGCAGACTTGAATTGGAATTATTGTCTGCAACTTTTTGCTAGCCATTTTCAGAATTGAATGGGAAAAAAGCTGAATAATCCATACCTGATCTTAAAATATTCCTAATGGATCAGATCTATTAGCTAGTATTGCTGTCAATGAACTATTTGCAATGTGAATAGCTTCTTTTCTTTTTCATTAAATTTGATTTGGCTGTTAGCATATCCGTTCCTTTCTTCCTTCCAAATTGAAAAATCACTTTCATAGACTCATAGTTGTACTCAAGGGAGCTCACATAAAAGTCAAAAAAATTTCCACATTTGAGAAAGCAGTGAGTTCAGACATCAGTCGGAAGTGATTTTTCTGAATTACCCAAACTCTTGAACCAAAGACATTAGAAGACAAGAAAGGAAGAAGAGGAACTAACCATCTTTCCTGATCTTATTTCCTTCCTTACCTGTCAGAGATGAGCAACTCTTCCATTGTTTTGAGTTATTTAATTCTCCTCCAGGGCCAAAATGAAGGATAGGAAACCCAGTCGAAATCCGTTTAAAGATTTCTGGCTTTTGCCATGTCTAGTTGAGATGATAGTGTGATCACTGTCTTATTTTTAATCATGCTTGAAAAGTCAGGCTGTTAGAAGCAAAGGCAGTGCCCTCCTTTATCGCTTTTAATCCCTAAGCTGCATGCCCTTCTTTCCCTCTTTCATGACTCAAGATCTTCTCTAATGTATATTATTTTCATTTAGACTCTCAGAAAGAGTATGTGTAAATATAAACCTTTTCACTTGAGGACACTAAACAACCTTTGCAACACTTGTTTCAAAATAAATGTTTAACTTTGCAGATAGGGGAAATGAAATTGAAACAGCTTAGATGAGCTTCCCAAGGTTGTATGATGCAGAAATTGAGTATAGAACAAAAGACCTTTGATAACTAGTCCCTTATTTGATTAAAAATATCTATGTGATGCACAGTTAGGAATAGTAACAATGATATTTGCAGATATTTTGTTTCAAAATCTGCTAAAGAACGAAAAGGAAAATTTGAATGGCTTGTCCCAGAGCAAAACCAAATATATTTAAGATAGTTTCTGCCTGGCTTAATTCTGAAAGGATTGTATCTAGTCTTGGGGCTATGGCAATATCATCCAAATTTCTCTTTGTATTTAAAATGCATGTCCCTTCCTGGAATCAGCCTTGCGATATGTCTAGTTTGACATATGTAAACATTTCCAAATCAGATATTCAAAGACCATGGCAACAGAGAGGATTTATTGCTCTCCATGTTTTATCATTTGATGCATTTTTATTTGCTTTCTATTTCATGTGTGAAATATGCCATTTTGTCTACAAAAATGACAGCATCAAATGTATAGCAAGCAGTTTTCCATATGTCTTCTAAATGAACTCTAAGAGACTAAAGAAGAGTAGACCTCTCTGGTTGGAAAAAACATGGCAACTGTCTTGACTGTTTGATCTGCATGTATGGAAAAAAATATTTGATTTGTGGAGATTTACACCCTGAAGTATTACTGTCTTGCAGCTGATGTCTTGTGCATTGTTATTGGGCATTAGAAAGGTGTCACATACTAACAATGACAACCTGCTATGCTGCTGCTCTTTCACATTTCACAGACAGCTAATTTTCCCTACCTCCCAAACTAACTGCTAGGGAGTCAAGCAACCTGTATGAGCATTTCTCTGCTTTCTATAAACCTAGTAATTATGTTACAGCTCTTAGACACAGCTGTATGAATGTGTAAGTTTGTAATGGTTGTACAAGTAGTCCTCAGGGAAGATTTCAGTAATCAGGCAAGAAACACTGGTTATCTCCTTCTGCTCTCAGAGGATAGTTGGAGTAATTGAAGAGCAGTGGAAGTCTTTGCATCTCTAATAGATGTTAGTGCTCTCTATCTTTTTTTTTTTTTTTTAATTGAGCATTCCGTTATACAGTATGAATTTCATTTTGTTTGGCTTGCTGTTTCTTGGGATGTTTTCTTGTGGTAGAATTCTAGCTCATTTTCTCATATTAAAGCATTACTTGGTATGGCCATTCACTGTCAAATTCTTTTCTCATCATTGTAATTTGCAAAATGTTTTGAAGATACATCTCACAAAACAAGGTTTCTTATATGAAAAGCTTTCTTTGTTTTGTAAATCATTAATGGACTTCATTCAGAGAGCTTCTTAAAAAATATGTGACTCTGCTGATGCCTCAAGATTTCTCTCTTGTTCTTTATTCCTCACTTTCCTCCAAAAATACTGTCAACTCATTCTGAAAATTCAAATGAGTCTTTGATAGGATTTCCCTACTAGCCATTTGCAGAGCTGTAAGTCTGGGGGAAGAGATTGGGAGAAAAAATACCTCCCTGAACATTTGCAGTCTTGGAAAAAGTTGAAAATATGTGACAATAGGAAGAAGTTTAAAACAGTGCAGCTGACTGCAGTGTTAGGGATAGTCTTTATTAATGATTCTGTGGAATCAGAGGATAGATGATAGATACCTTTCCTGGTATAAAACTCTGGGAAAAATGTAGGTAAAATGGAGTATTTTAATCAGTAGTATAAATCATTAATAAATAATTTGAAAAAAGTACCTAAACCAAACCCACAACAGAACCCACCCAAAAAAAAAAAAAAAAAAAAAAAAAAAAAAGAGGCATTTATTGACCAAACATTGAGTTAAAGAACAGAGTGCCATGGTAGGCTGAGAGAGCTGAAGAAATTACATGATCAGGTAAGACAGTGTTTGAGTACCAATGTCATGGGTTTAAAAATGAGAATGTTTTCTATATTTTTATGTGCTACATCTTTGTTGCTCAACCTCTTCCGTTTTCTTTAGCAGATGGAAAAATTAATTGAAAATAAGGAGGAAAAAATGTGATGTAAAATTTGATTGGTAAATTGATGTTAAATTTTTAAGATGTAGGCTTTTTTATTCTGCAGTATGATAATATATGTAGATGCTTATTTTTCAGGTTGGACAAAACAACTGGAATACTCAGGTTTGAGAATTAGGGTAAACATTTTCTTGCAGCATTTGTGAGACTGATCACAATGTGAATGGCTGAATCTTTGTATGTTATTTTCACCATTGTAATCCGTGAATGAAGATATAACTTCTTTGATTAAAATTACATTTCCATCCATTTAGCTGGAATTGGATTTTTCCCCATAAGTATTAAAACTGTGATGTATGATTCAGAGAAAATTATCATAGGAGTCAATGAATAGTTATAGATCAGTGAGCAAAGCACCTACCGCTGTATTTCAAGTGAGAATTTTCTATTGCATTTTTCATAAAATAAGCAATTACCCAGTGGCTTAGGTGTTGAGCTTGAGATCAGGAAAACATTCTTAAAATCTCTAGTATTTACAAAACATATAATGAAAAAACAAAATGGTCTAATAGTTAATCAAGCAAAGTTTTAAAAAATAATTATTCTGTACCTTCCTGTGACATTCCTGAAATAAAAAAAGAAGCAGTTCAAACTCAGAAATACATTAAATTTTGGTTGCAGTCACAATCCTCACTCAGTGTGGGAAATACGACCTTTGCATTTCAGGAGTAGCTTTTACTTGAGTGGTAGCTTATGTGTTTGCTACACTAGTTTTACTCTCACTGTGCTCAGAAGGGATTGTTGGATTGCTCTGGTAGTCACAATGGGCACCTGTTTTCTAGCACCGCTGTTCCTGGGCCAAGTTTTCTGTTGCATCATTTCTTGTTTAGTACAAAGCAGGTTTGAGTTTTAATATTTCTGTGTAGTCTCCAGCCGAAGCTATTGTGTTGTAGCGCAGACCTAACAGAACTTGAAGTTTATTTACAGTTCTCTATGGGCTTTGACTCTGTGTTTTGAAAACAGCTTTAAACACAAGAGAAAAGCAGTATATGGGTTGGTGTGGATATCTGGATTTTCAAGGCTGTAGACAGTGTGTTCATTTTAGCTTTTCAAATGGAAAATACTTTGGTCAAAATTAGAAACTGTGATAAATCCCAGATCCCAACTTTACAGAAGCATCATCTTAAATTGTGTACCTACTTATATATGAAGAGCTCAGAACTGTTATGTTTTTCTATTTTAGATCTGCTACCAAGAATAATTAAATACTATTTCAATGTCAAGTCCAAAAAAAAAAAAAAATCAGTGGGTACTGAAGCATTTGCTATTTCTGCTTTCTTTGACAGCTTTTTGGAAACTACAGCCTATTTCTCTATGAAACCAAAAATGGGTGAGAAGGAGGTGTCCCCACATTCTTTCTTCAGTATTTGGCATGAATTCAGTTCTGACTTCAAAGACTTTTGGAAGAAGGAAAACAAACTTATTCTTCAAGAAAGGTACGTTTGTTTGTTTGTTCAAAGGCTTTTCTCAAAGAATGTTATTGGGAGCAATCTCACAGAAACCAGTCAGCCACACTTCATTAGCACACAACCTATTGAATGCCTTTTGGAGTTTTCTCAGGTTTTGTTTTTTTTAACAGATAATGACACCCACCCTCACCACCCCCAAGCCCCCAGTCATCCTAATTTTTGAATGGAATTTTAATACCAGTTTGTGCTGAAGTTTTTTGGGTCCATTACCTGAACAGTGTTTTTGGCACAGCATGTAACTACTATGATACTATGAATCCAAGCAATGGAAGACTTAAGGCTTGAAAGTTGATTATTTAGTCAAAGAAAAGTCAAGGCATTAAGACACGGCACATTGTAAATATTTGTTTGACAATGTTGGGAAAAAGGAAGACAGAAGGAATAAGTCAACCCTGTGGTAAAAAAAGACTCAGATTGAATCGTATTGCAAATCACAGCCTGGGTGATGGGGTACACAAGAGCAAGCGTGGTATAATATGGCATAAAGAAATGAGACAGTAGCTTTGAAAATCAGCCAAGGTGTCCGATCCATGTTTTAGAAGAGTTAGGGAGTCTCAACTCATCTGCATGCAGATACTCCATTGTGGTCACCCTTTGTAAAAATTATGCCAAGAATTAATCTGTTGTTTAAAAAGTAATAAATGTCATATAAGGAAAAATTAAACATATGCAAACATCTTAATTATAAGCATTGTTATATAATCTTACAACTGTTAGCAGCTGGAGTTGAAGCTACATCTGAGCATAAACACTGGTGGGATTGAAGCTTTAAATTCATTAAATTATTGACATCAGCCTGTTATTAGGTAATTTGACAAGAATAGACCCTTTTTTCAAGTGTACTCATCCTATGTAATTGTCACAGACATCTGACTACTGGTTTAGAAAGCTACTGAAATCTTTCCTGAGGCACCTAGTCATTGACATAGTCAATGTCGTGGATACCATATATATTTGCTGGAAGTGGGTACATTTTTGAATATGAAGTGTCACAGTGAAAAAACTGGATTCTGCTACTATAGCAAAAGCACGATGCAAATGTTAACACAGCACAGCAGATCTCTGGGGATCTCGTTCATATTACTGACTGTCTGAATTAATTTTATGTAATTAATGGTATCTCTGAAACTAATTTAAGTGACAGTTAAATAATATCTTTGATACAAGGATTTAGCTGCCTACTTAACACAGGTTAATTTAGTGTCGTATATTTTACAGAAAAGGATTTAAGCAAAATGTCCTTTTATTTCATAATACTAAGCTATTTTTCTTTTTTTAAAAATCCAAAAATCCTCCAGAGATCTGCTTAAACATCTAAATCTTAGGAGAAGAATGGAATTGAGATACAATCATTTGACCCTCTTTGAGTTCAGTGTATATGTATACTAAGAAGATATGTTGAACCAGCAGAGAAAAAAGCCAGTCTGTCCGTTCTAGGGCAAGAATGGTTTTAGCCTGAAAGGAACTGAACATGAATAACCTACAAAATGGCTGCAGGGGCAAGATGTGACAGGGAAGGGAAAGGGCAGTGAGAAGGACCTCCAGTAGGAAAAGAAACTGGGAGATCCTTTGGAAGAACAGCAGGGGGACTGTTGTTCAGACCTGGATTTGGAACTGCTGGGTTGAAGGAGGCTTTCCCAGGGGGACAGACAGGACTCTGTGGCTCCAGTCCAGGAAGTCACTGAAATTAAGACTAAAAATAATACATCCTGAAAGTCACAAGTAGATTTTTGGTTTGAATTTTAATTTTTACTTGCCTCACCAGCTCTAAATCTTCTGCTCTATTTCATTTGTTCAGGTGAGGCAGGGTTTAGACTTTGGGGACCTTTGATTGCTGTGCTCAACTCTCAGATCTTTGGTACAGTGCTGCTGGGTCAGGTCTGGCAAAGTCAAGCTCTCTTCGTTGCATTTTAGGAATTTGAATGTTTTGGCCAAATGAGCAGTAAGAGTAACAGTTTTTCAAGTAAGACATATCATTTTCCTGAAAATTAAGAATCTTCTTTGGTCAAACAACTGTCTTACCAAAGCCTTTGCACAGAAAATACCTTTTCTCCAATCACAGATATTCAACATGACATCTGAAGTTGTCTGTTAGGCTTTTTTTCTTGATTTCACATTTCTGTCTTTCTTAATCAAAGACAAGATGGTGTGTTATGAAGGTGTCTTGGTACTGAGGAATCAAAGGAGAAAAATCTAAATGGAAAAATGCACATTGCACAGAAGTGTAAGAATGTGCATCATGATGGTTTTCAAAATCTCAGCCTAGATCAAGGGAGCTTTAGGTGACAAAAGTCTGAAAACTGCCTATTGCCACTAAAATATAAATAATCATTTCAAGAAAGTGGATTTTCCCCTTTAGGGAAAAGGGGGAAATTTTGGAAATTGAGGGAAGGGGAAAAATAAAATTGGAAATTCTTGAATTTTTTTTCTGGTGATAAATTTGAGGAGCAGGCTAAAATATTAATGATGACAGAAACTTTCTGTAATTGTTTGTTGGCAGCATAATCAAGTATCAGATATGGTGAGACATTTTCAAAGACTATGGTATGCCACCTTGGTGAGCTATTGACCATGTTTCTGCCTCATTGAACATACTTTATTTACAATAATAATTTATAAAATGTATAGCTTTATTGCCTTGTCTTTTTTAGCTTGATCGTCTTTATCAACCACTGGTTGCTTTGGGTTTTTCTAGAATATTTTGTGCCCCATATGGACTGCTAATAGAGGCTGTTCCTTATTTAGTCTCTGCAAATATATGTCTTACTTCTTTACAATAATTTAACCAAAGGATTTTCATAGATGGTATTTCTAAAGGTGGTACTATATTTTGTTAGTGATAGGTTAAGCGCGTACGTTCTAACAAAAGCAGTCAGATGGTTCTTATTTTAAACACTTTTCACTTGGCATTTCAACTTGCATATTGGTTTGCCAGGCATTTATATGCAAAAGATAAACATTGAAGTGTCAGACTTTGTATTTCCTTATGAGAAGATGAGAAAAGAAAAATGGTGCAAAGTTAAGAGCAATTAATTTTTCTGAAGTTTTCTACTGCTTTCACTCTTCTCTCACTTGAAGTAAAGCAGAACTAGAAAATACCATCTGTAGGGGAAATTATGCATTATAAACTTTTAAATACAGTAGATATAAAAAGAAAAATACATCTGAAAATTAAAGTAAAAGCATAGGTCTGCCAAGAGGCTTTCTGACTAATACTATTTTTTGTGGTCACACTGCAATTAAGGCTAACTAGATCATTCCATTAGAAATTGAAATTGGGTTGTTTATAAACTTTTTGATGATATTTTGTGGAGAGTGATGTTTCTGATGATATATCTATCCTAAATATATATCCTTTTAAGTGAAAATTTTCAAATACTACTTCTTTCTGATGAAGCAACTTAAAAAAAAAAATCCAAAATAAACAAAATCCTGCCAAAAAAAAAAAGGCAGAAAAGCCCACAAGAAAAGAAAAGCTATAATCAAACTTAATAGGGGATGTTTTGAATTTTTCCAGTTGTGTTGTTGTTGTCATTGTCCTTGTCCTTCAAACACATTTATAATGTCTCAGCCATAGTCTATGGTTTTCAGACTTTGCAAACTATTGAGAGGTTTGCTGTCAGTATAGCCTGCATTTTGTGCTTAATCAGCAAGAAAGACTAGAAGAGCTGACATAGTTTCCCTAATAGTTTTTGATGTTTGAAAAGAGAGAGTATGATTTTGAACTTCACAAGGTTCCTGTTCAGCACCCTTATTATTTATACATGAAACTGAGATGTTGCATACCCACAGATGCACGTTGTTCTCTAAATACATAGATAATGCACAGCTGCAGTAACAGCTCTGTAAAAGTCTCCCCTTCTTAGGAAAACTCTTAAACAATCAGACTACCAACCTACAAATGCCTGGTTTTCCCTCCTGTTTTGAAAAAAAAGTGTCTTTTACAAGCTGACCTATAAATGTATCAATCTTTTCCCCATTAATCTTTCTTTAGCTTCTAAAAACATTTATTTACGTTTCTGAGTTAGATGTAGTCAATATGAAGTGCACTATTCCAGTCTAGCACTTCTGTGAGAGCAAGAAGTATTTTTATTTTTCTTGACATCAGCAAAGGCCTGCAGATTGTTGCCCAGACCCTACCATTTTCCTACCAACCAGGAAAAGATATCCTGTCCTAAGGATGAAAGATAAAAAGAGCTCATGAAGCAACATGCCAAGAGGGAAGTCTTGAAATGTTCTAAAAAATTGAAAAGCTAAACAATTGCTCGTCCTGGAAATAAAATATAAAAATACAGTTATTTATCAGAAAATCTCATATTGCTATGGACAACAATGATTCATCTTTAGGACTACATAATTTCTTTATGGCCATGGAATAGACCCTTGCTCATTACAGTAGCACAAAGCAGTGAGTCCTTTAGGAAATTTTATGTTTTAAAGTTCCATTGCTGTCAAATGTTAGTATCAATATTATCAGCTCATAGATACCAGTTCAGACCTTACTAGAGAAGGATCAATGAGGTGGCAGAAGCTCAAATGCAGGGCTGCAGTTCCCCGTTCTCTTTCTCTGGGTGCGAGTGAGGTGTTTACATTTGTTAGTCCTCTTCAGCTCTGGATGTGTTTCCCTCTCTTCAGACTATTTGCTGTTCTAGAGGGCCTGTGCAACTTGGCAAAGATTTACCTTGTATTAGTTGTATTTCTAGATGGGAAAGCTGGAGGAGGAGAGAGCAAAGGGCAGATAGAGGCGCCTTGTAAATGTGGGTATAAGGTACACAAAGGGCCTTGCCTTTGCTAAGAGTTGTGTTGCTGAGCATAGGCTGTGTCAGGGATGCCAGCAGAGGAGAATTCATAAGCAAGGTCAACACAATGGTAAAATTCTGTAAGTCCCTGATATCTTGCATCACACTAAGCTTGATAATTTCTTTTGGCTGACTTTATTCAACCCTTTAACTCCCACGATAAATCTTTGACACATTAAAAATAATCTATAAACTCAGAAAAATGCACTCGTCTCTCAAATGCAGAAGTTGCCCATTCCCGTAAGAATAGCAGTTAAGCTGGCACCTGGTGTGTCACACTGTGTATATCTAGATGAAAGGGAGATTCCTGGCCAGCGTGTCTCCACAGCTCATTGATCTCCCTCTGCAGAAAGACTGGTATGTCTCCCTACAGACTCCTCGGCAGGATGATTTAAAACTTGCTGTTGAGCAATTTAAAGTCTGGCATGGGATATCTGTACGTTGCACAGTGAGGAGCGTATTGGTAAGCTGCCACTTCTGCTTGCAGAGGAGGGCATTAAATCCCATAGCACGAGCAATGTCCTCTCAGAGTAATTTAAGGGATATTTTTTTAACGCTTATAATATGAACCAGTGAGTCAGACTTGAGAGTGAGACATTGAGGGACATGGGAATAGGTACTTGCAAAGAAATGCAGAGATGGAAGAAAATAGAAGAAAAATGTATATGGAACTGCAACATGAGAAGGAAATGATGAACATGTGGAGTATGTTTAGTGGGGTCACATTTTGCTTGGCATGCTCGTGTAATGCCAACCAAAAGCTCCAAGTGTTGTGTTAGTGAGCAGTCATGGGCAGATACATTTGCTGGCGTCTCTTGGAAGCTTTAATCTCAATGTGTTTATTAAACTCTAACCAACTGAGCTGCATGCTGGTAGGCACAGGTTTGTAACTCCGTTATAATGACATGTCAAAACAGAAGATGATTTTACATGACATTCAATTGAATAATTACATGGATCTTCAGTTTTTGGGAGTATTTCAAAATTGTTAACCTGAATAGCTTTCTGATCAGAATATACTGTTATGGGCCCTGGAAAATCTACTTTAAAAAGCCTAAACACACCAAAGATTCAGAAGCCAGCTGTGAGGCAGTACCTCACAAAGACCCTGTTTGCTGTCCAGATAAAAGAGGTTGTTCAACGTGTATGGTTTGTTTTCTTCTTCCTTAGGCGTTTTTGGCAATTAATTTTTCTGTTGTTTTTTTTATTATTATTAATATATCATCGTACTTTGGTTAGGGGAAGGTGAACAGAACTTTCATTTCTTAGCATTGCTTTTGAGGGAAAAGTTTTTAGGGAAAAAGGCATTTGGAGATACATTTCTCAATTGGGATCTTTGGTGGAAAATCCTTTTGAATACCTTAGTCTAACATTTTTCAGCTATCCTGTGTTTTATAAGACAGGAAAAATATTTCCATTTACAGCTGTGAGCCAACTGGTGCTTACAAATATTAAACTTAAATAAAGTGAAGGATCTAGTAGAAAAACTAGTTCCAAATGTGTAATATTTCCTAATTTTTGTGACTTGTGTGAGGTTGGATTCCAGAATGGCCCCCACATAAACAGCCAAAGTTCTTCAGTAGTATCTGTCTGGTGATGGTATTGTATCATGCTGGCACATTATGTTGCATCCTAGAATGTGTATTTTACATGAAAAGAAGGTAGCTAACAATCATCATTTCATAATGAAGTTTACAGACTTTTCATGGCTGTAATGTCAGACTGGGTGTGATAGTCAAAGCTGTAGTGAGAGGATAGGATACCATTATTTCTGCCATGTGATCTTTTCAATCTCTTTTTAACCTTTTCCTGTTCACCACCTCTTGATTAAAGAATGACATTTGTGTATGATGAAAACAGGGGCTGCATATTCAATAGATACTTGCAATGTATCGTGAAAAATAATTATATAATTTTAAAAATTTAAACAGAACTTTTGTCAGGCACTACACTTTTTATACTTGTTAGTGGTTTTATTCCCAGGCAAAATAATCGCTTTGGCATTTGAGGTGCAATAAAGCATTGTAATGTTTTACAAATGAGCAGCATTTGTCATTAAATATTGGCCCCTGAACATTTGAAATGCTCACAAAGGCTTAAAACCTACTGTAACCCAGACTGATCCTGAACTACCAAAGATGTGAACTTCCTTTTTCTGCAGCAGTCTGCCAAATCAGTGAATGGAGTTGGCAAAATGGCAACATCCATTAAGCATAAGTGCATGGCTCTGTGCATGTTTTATGCAATCAGTATAGGGAATAGCCTAATATCAGGGGGATTTCTTATTTACTTGAGAAGAACCTAACTGTGTCTGCAGTAATTTTTGAGTTATTACATAATGATGGATGGACACTTTTTACCTCATGCAGCAAAGTTCAAGGCCTCTTACTTTCCCATCTCATGCACTGGAGATCTTTAATGTTGTGGCTCTCCAGCTGACTTCAGGTTTTTTTATTTTCTCTTCATTGATCCCTTCTATTCATTCAATTCTCATATTTGCTTGTACTACAATTTGGTAGCTATCAATTATCCAATGTAGTAGCCCCAACATACCCATTATAGCAACACTTGTGTCCAGGGTGTGTCTCCATATTCTCTTTAAGAATCATCTTCTGTAGTCTGTTTACCAAGACTTTTCTTACCCTTTTCTACAATTTAGGTATTTGCCTTCTTTTACCCCATCTGCTGCTTAAAAACATTTTACAGCTAACAGAGAGTTTCACACTCCTGTTCACACATGAATTTCTTTTGCTTGCTGATTATGTTAGCAGTTTTACTAGTAGTTTTCCCTATCCTTATCATTTCCTGTTAAATTTCCTAACCAAATTGCCCAAATGTAGCCAGCTTCTGTGAGAGCAACCTGGCTTCAGTTCCAAGAAAAACAGTGGAAAGTGATGACTAGCTTTTCTTAGAATAATTTCAATCTTGATATGTAAAGTCTGTAGAAAAGTGATTTCCATCTTGCCTGAAGGTAGCCAGGAACAGCCTGCAATACTGGTCACTCAGACAACTTAATGACAAAGGTCATGAAATATATTTTAGTGGGGACATGTATATTTGCATTTTATGTTAAAGCATAGCCATTCTTTAAAAGTTCAATTTTTTTATTTCATTACATTTTCAATGTGAAATTCTCTTTAAGGTTAAAATTATAATCTTTAAATCATGTTTTACACAGTATTCTCTTTGTTTTACTTATTCACATCTGTATATCTCTTCATAGACAAGAGAAGAACCCCTAGATCATCATCAAGTGTACGATTCCCAGAGAGAACCAAAGGAAACTAAATACTTCTGAATTACAATACTTTCATAAAACTTTTAAGTGTTTGGGGAAGGGCAGTGAGACTCTGTAAATGGAAAAGTTGAATTTTCATTTCAGTTGGACTTGAAGCTTTATTTTAGGCCCATTTGACATTATGCACGCTAAAAAAAAAATGAAATATATTCCCCAATGTCCAAACTGTTGACTGAGGAGGTATCTTATTCAGGGTCCTGCTACAGATTATTTTCTATGTTATGTGGACAGATTACAGTGTTTTAATCTATTTGTCTGTGGTCCTCTCTGTGAAATTATAATTAATCATTGTGTCTTTCCAACAACCACTGTCTGCCTCATGGTCCTCGAATTAACCATGCAAGGAGCTAGCAGGGATGTCAGGATAGTCTAACACATTATCTCTCTGTTGGTAGGATAAAGTTAGGTTTCATTCACTTGTTTGAGGGGACCAGGTACATTACAATGTACTTCTTATCTATATAAAGTCTTTGCAGTCAGTTACTGAATCATATCTGTGTCATCACTTCAACCCTATTGGCATGAAAGTAAACGCTCTAAATTTTTTTATTCAACTTTTATGTTGGAAACTGTAATTTTCCATTATGGGTTTTATGTATTGGTTTCTCCCTTAGCAAAAAAAATATTTTAAATATTTTAGTCAATGAATAAAATATAGGAACATTACCTGGTAGAGTTTTAAGGAGAGAGTTTCAAAGTTTTCTGCCCTTGAAATCTGAAACACATTTGGTATTTGAAATTTAGTGGAGGATTTTTTGGTTTTATATGTAAAGGTACTATTATTAATATAAACAAGTTTAACTCAATATTCAACCCAGACAAAGCTACATAAAATATTTTGGCAACATTCATTTTATTTAACTGATATAAGCTCTTGGTAGTATAAAGAGTATCAGCTTCAGCCTTGTTTTGTGCTAAAAAATGCAGAATATCTGCAGAAAAAAATGTCTTTTGGTTTTCATAAACTATACTGTCAAGTGTAAAAGTAATATCTGTCTGAGTTTATCATGGAAATTTCTGCAAGCAGCTCTGCTATCTAAGGCATAACTTTCCAGTCCTCTCACTGTGATTACATTTGTCATGTCACAGTGCTCACTAGTGAAGTGTAAGGCAACCAAGCCTTGATGGAGCCAGTAAGAAATTAATCTGCCACAGATACTTCAGAAAAAAATATTAATGTTTAGTGGCAGGGAAGTGGCTACCCCTTCAATGGATTGAATGATGACAGAAAGTCTCAAAGCCTTGATAAGGTTGTGGCCAGGCTGGCTTTTGGTCTAGAAGGTAGATAAAAACACTCAGTCTTTTGGGTTTTTAAGCATGTCTGGTTTCTTTTTCCTGTGTGCATGTTGAAGTGAAACTTGCTTATTCATCTTACAGGCTATCTTTAAACTGAATCATAATTTTTATATGTTTGTCTCACAATAAATATGAGGTACAAGGAGGTGATAGTGCTGGAGAAAAGTTTCTATTATGATGGAAATAAGAAGCTACTTATTTTGTTACAGGTGACAATTGATAGAGACTCAGTCTTATTAAGTAGCAGATTTCAGGACTATAAGTCTTAGGCTCTGTAAGTGACTGACTATTCATTCGCTTGTAGATTTTTTAAATTTTTTTTTAACAGATCCACTGATCACCCAATGTTCTATGTTCCCTGCATGTTTTCTTATTGCTGGGGCTATTTGGAAGTATATTCTTTCTGAAATAATGCAAAAAATGCTTTAGCTAAATCTATTATTTAAGGAGATTCAAGTGATGAACACTCTTAACAAGTATTTATAGAATCTGAATAACCCTGCTCTTCAGATTAATACAGTGAGAGTTAATCAACTCTCTGGTTGTCTAGGCTGGGAGCTCAAGTTTTTGTAGAATTATGTTTTCACTAAGACAAAATCAAGAAACTACTTGGGAAAGGAATACGAGGCAAAAATTGCTAAAAGTAACACAGCTGATGTTGTTTTTCTGTTAAACTAATATGCTCACTTTTGAGCCAGAACTGGCATAAGATAGGACAGGAATTGATAGTAAATGAACCAAAGTAATTTTTGCTGAAATAAAGTGATTTGAGAAGTGGTTGTAAATATGAAGTGGGATAGTTTGAGCATCAGTTTAGCAAACTTAACACACTGGAAGCTTGCAAGTCATTCCCACCACACTTATCAAGTTAAGGGTATCACCTGGCTTCTCCAAGAGCACACCATGTCTTTTTCACCTCCATCTTCCTCTCCCACTCTCAGATCATGCCTGGAAGATCTGTCCTGCTTCTGAGGATTGGTTGCCATTGAGATGATGGCTCTATAAGAGGACCAAACAGCTTCCCTAACAGAAAGTATTAGTAGTGAAGAACTAAATAGTATAAGTAAAAACAGTATTAAATATTTTCAGAGCAATAAATCAATCTGTCACATGCCTGCTTTTGCCTAAGGGTTATAATTCTCAGGAACTGGGGAACACTTACCTTCCTCAGATTTTTCTTCCATAGTCTTCCCAGTGGCAGCCTATTTTTCCACAGAAGGTCTGACAAATGAATACCCACCCCTTTCCTAGGAGTATCTTTTTAACTGGTTTTTTGCTCTTTGAGCTCTGCATTGGCACTGTGGTAGTACCATTTTGGCCTGGAGCTTGGAAATATGTTGTTGTGTTGCTATTGCTTCTCCTTTTGTGATTGCTGAGAGTCTTGTGTTGTTTTCTCCAAAAATCCTTTTTCCTCCTCCCATTACTGAATTAGGTCCATTAGTTTCTTCATAAAGCTCTAGCAACTCACCACAGTTTAGTGGTGAGTGGATAAGTGGATAATGCATTTTTGCACTTTTTTGTCTTAGATTATTTTCTTGCACCTCCATGCTGATCAGGGTCTCACTGAAGTCAGTGGGAAGTAGTGCAGGAAAAGCCTGAGCAAGAGGAAGGTACACAGGGATTTGCTTGCCATTGTAAGAAATATTGCTTGAACCAACCATGAGCTGATAAGCAATGTGCTTTTACCTAAACCTGTTTAGTTTCATGGAAAGATGAAAAAACCATTCATGGCCAATAGAGAAAAACTAATATGACAAAAACTTGACAGTGGCAATTATTTTCCAACTGGACTAAGACCATTGCCCTTACTTCAAGGGACCTTTTATCTGCTTTTCTAGATCACTTTAAACACTGCGGATGCTCCTACAAAATACATCCTTTTCCTCTTCCAGAAGGATTAAGTTATTTTAATTTTACATTTAATAAAATCTTAATTAAGCTGAATGATCAGCCTTCACAAAATATATTTCCATACTGGCAAAATTGCTAGCCACACTCACTGGTTTATGATATGGCCCTGTGGAAGCCTAATAGTTGCCTTTGTTCTTATTTCACCAGTCTGCTGGCTTTTCTTTTTTAGATATAGCTGTAGATTTATACAGTTCTTCATGCTTCTCGATTTAATATGGTCACAAACTAACCTCCTTGAAATGAGCCTTTGGTGTGCTACCTTTACATTTCTCAGGGTGTTTTTTGTTGAAGAAGCATATGCATGGGTCACATGGGCTTCACTGAGTCTCTATCCAACCACTTGGATCTTCCTGCATAGAGAGCAGGATGCGAGCCAGGAGGTTGTGGACAGTCCTAAACCCACACAGTGAGTCAGTGATATGGTTGGAACAGGAACCGAGTGGTTGCTAGCTCTCAGCCGTTTAAGTCCATTAGCTTAAATGCTTCTCATCTTCATTTCCCTTGGTATGAATAAATAGGCTCAAATTCCAAGGAATTGCATAAAAGCTCCCAAAATTTGAGAACCACAACCATACTATTGAGATCAGCACTTCTTACATAACACTGAAATTTGGGAAACACAGCCTTAAGATTGTCACTTATCAGTCTGGAGGTTGTGGATCATTTTCATCTCAGGGCCATAGAAGTTCTGACTTCCTCCTTCACAGGGTGGCATATTATTAACATTTTGCTGTTTCAAACAGAGACAGCCTTTCTCCAAAAAGCTGTTTCTCTAATTGAAGTAGAATATGTAGAGATGCTACACTGACAGTGGCACTTAATGGGACCTGGTCTTTAGAAAACAGCTGTGTTATCAAGGGTTCCTTACTGTGTGAGGATTTTTGTTTGAATTAGCATGAGACCCACAGGGAGCTGTGTTGTCTTGTGACCTGGTATGCTAGCAAGCAGTGGATAATACATCCTGGAAGGGGGAGGTTTAGGTGGGACAAGGACTGGAATTGAAGATTCCCTGGCATTTCCTAAGAATAACATCTGGATCTGTGTGAACTGATTTGGTAAATATTTTTGTACGTTACATATGCTGCCATTTGCATGTTGAGTAGTCTGAATACCTGCATATATTACATTGCTTTGATAAAAGTCATTTTGATAAACTCAATAGTACTTGTATAGTCCCTGTGTACGTACAGGGATTTGATACTAATTTACTCACATGTAAGATTTCATTTTGTTATTTAACTGATGCCTAAAGTGAAGGGAGCAAGCTATACTTGTATTTGAAAAAGAGGAAATTATATGATAGATGTGCTGTTTTATATCTGACTTTGTAAGAGTGGCTTTTGATAGGTTGGAATGTGTCTGAATATTTAGAAAAGATCATGGGAAGATCAATGTCACAGATATTTTTTTTCTCCTTTAGAGAAAAGTAGACATGAAGCAGAAGAAAAATTGTTATAGAAAAAAGAAAATGTCTTGAATTTTTCTTCATTCTGCATCATTCCCATAAGTTTCTATTTGAAGCTATCACTGCATTTTGGCTGCCACTTTTACTGAATCTACTTAAATATATTTTCAAGGTGAATTACTTGGCTGCTTGACATTTTTGTTCTAGGTTATGCTGCAATCTATCTGATTTGCAGCCAGAGCAAAAGCATTACAGCTTGAAAGAATAGGTTTCAAAGCTTTTTTCACCCCGACCTGTGCACATGAAGGTCTCCCTACATTAAAAACATACAAGGCCATCAGATGAAGAGGGCGGCTTGTGGAAGTGCTGGAAAATGGCTGATTCATTAATTTAAATTAATTTTTGGAAGTATACATTTGAAACTTAAAAACAAGGTGTGTCTGGTGAAGTTGAATAAGCAGAGATGAATATGAAACTGTTATTTTTACCATGCTTAGCAGACTCAGCTGGAGTTTTATTTTCAAAATTTTGGCCCTTACCACACACAAAAAATATTCAAAAATAATAGTAACACAAAGTTGGATTCTCACTGTATAGCCTTAGTGAAATAACCACTATGCTAGTGGTCTGGAGATGAACTGCAAGGAACCAGCCAAGGATATATGATTTCTTAATATCATTCAACTGTTGCTTATTTTTTCACTCTTGGATAATGGTGAAAAGTCAGACTAAGTGCTATCTCAAGTCCAATTTTTTTTGGCAAGAGCAAGCCAATATAGGGTTTACATTTTTCTTTTCTACTTTCTTATTTATCAATAAAATTTTCATCTCTAATTAAAAAAAAAATAAAGATCTCACATGATTTAATGTTCTTTTATAGAAAGTGTTTATCTAAGTCTTTGCAGCTCAGAGAATTCATAACATAAATTCATATTATCAGTGTTCCAGCAATCATGTGTGTTTACAAGGTTGATGTATAAAATGAATGAAAATTGTAAAGAAAAGTTTTACAGTGTGACATTGAACCCATCAGCTTGAGTCTGGCAGGCTCCCAGTCTGAGTGTAGTCCTCTGCCTTTCACAGTTTGTTTCTTATCTGCATGACAAAAAGGACATTTTTCTCACCAAAAATGTGGTGGCATTTCACAAGGTCCTAATTCGGTACTGTTTGCCATGTCAGGAAGCACTAAGAAGTGGACCCTTACTTTTAGAACCTCCTTCTCTCTTTACATCCAAGCAGCTGAAGTGCATTCATCCCCAGTGGTCATGTAGCCTTGAGGTTCCTCAGCTTTGGAATTAGAGATGTGTGCCGTCACCTGCATCACCTTGGTTTAAACATAATGTTCCATGGAAATTTTCCACTTTTTTGTTTTTAAAGGTTGAGGGTAAAGACTGGAAATTTAGGTTAAGCTATTTTGCCATTTTAAATATAAACAACAATGGGTGGAGGGGAACATAGCTTGGTGACAAACTTTGTTTAAACTGTGATTGAAGTACTAAGGGTTTGAATAGATGAAGAAATATTTTAAACAGTGCTAAAAACAAAAGGTGTTTTCTTAGCAATATATGCTCTGAAATGTAAACTACATATTATACAATATACTTTAAGCCCTCATACATTTGAAACTTCAGCTGCAGTAAGTACTGATTGCTTTTGTAACTAGAATTGATTATGCCTGTCCGTGTAAGTGCTGGGTATGGCTACAACAGCCCTGGAGTGCAAGAACTGTTTTGTGAAGCATGCTAATGAATATATGGAGAATAAAGTTATCCACTTGTGTCCTCAGGCCTTAACTTGTAAGTTTTATACTGCATTGTCTTTGTAAATCTTGTTAGTGTACAGGAATATTTATAGATTTTGTCTCTCTTCAGAGTCAAAGAAGCAGAGGAAGTCTGCAGACAGAAAAAGGGGAAGTCGCTATACAATATTAGACAAAAACATGACTCTGGAATTGTAAGTAAAATTTGTAGCAATACTTCTGTTTATATCACTTATTTTTCTCTTTGCATTTCATAGGTAGGTTATTCTTGATGTATGTTTTTGTTCTGGGTTGGTTTTTTGTTTTTTTCTTTAATGTTTAGCATTTTCCTTAAAGGTGTTAAATTAACAAACTTGAAATCTGCTTATGAATATTACTCCACCAAATAGATGTAGCACAAGCAAGAGCATCTATTGGCCCCACTGTGCCAATCTGTGTTCTTCCAAGACTTGGTATAGGATGCACATAGAAGGCAGAAAGGTAGTTTTGGTCTTCCAGCTTATTCATTTTGTATTCACACTCCTTTCTAGAGATACAGCATGAAAGGAAGAACTTTGATAGCTACAGATTTTTCAAGGTCGATAACTGTATCAAATACAGTGTTTTCTGATCCACTGATATAGATTTGTTTGGAGTAGAATCACTAGAAATAGATAATACTGGGTTCTCACCATTCTTTTGAAAATAAATAACTTCAGTGATAATAGAGGAGTAATTCTGGTCATTCAATAAAACCTTTCCCCTATGGTTGCCTAATCATTGTAAGGAGCATGACTGATTTTACAGAAAAATTGTTCTGGTATTACATTTAATTCATAACTGTAGAAACTGGCCATCATTTATGTTTGAAAAGTATTAGATTTTTTCATGTGCCTGTGTCCCTCTCTGTGTCCTCTGCTCCTCACCACCCCAAGACATTACTTAATTCTTTCATGTTTTGTAATCAGTCATAGTTGTGTGGTCATATTATCTGTGACATATCTTGTAAATGAAGCATGAGGTAATTTGAAGTATTCTAACTAACATAATTTGATACAGGAAGCAATAATAATGCATTTATTGTTTCTTATTTTGAATGTTTAATGAGAGTTGACTGTAGCTAGTGCCACAAGAAATGTAAATGGAGTGCTAGTTTGGTAAGGAGTTATAAACTATATTTTATCAATTTTATTTAAAAGCAGATCAACATTTTATTTCAAAAGAACCACCTAAATTAGCATTGTTTTGCATTTTTCCACCTAATATATACTGCTGTGTAAGAAGACACTGAGAGATTTCTTTTAAGAAATAACTATTTCTTTAATTATTCCTGTATCATTCTTTTTTGCACCGAAACAGGGACCTTCAGTCTGAGTGATAATTTGATGAGTGAAAAGGAAAGTAAACAAAAATATTTCACAAGTGTATAGCTGTAGTCTACTTCAGTTCTAGCTTCAAAGTTTTTTTGTGAAGTCTGTTCTATGTAAATATAATCAAATATTTGCCTATGTATTTCTATGCTTTTCATATTTGTGTAAGGTGGTTTTCTGTACACTCAAATTTTGTCCTTATTTTTAAAATTTATTTTATTTTTCAGAAAGCAAAGATAAGTATGAAAATCTGAGAGAAGAAATTCAAAAGCCATTGTTACCTGGTTACCAAAATTCAACATGCTTGTGGGTGGGGAGTGAGAGGGAAGGAAACTACATCATCCTGATCATTTGCTTCCTTGACCTTTTAAAATTTGCGTTTTGTTCTCTAGAGTTTTCCACCAACTGATGTGTTATTGTGCATTCATTCATGAATGTAATCACTTTAATGGAGTGCCCAGAAATAGACTAGGTATGGACTTGAAACACCTTCCCTGTACTCTGTATCTCCTTTGCCACTCAAAAATGGTATTTTGTAAAGTGTATGGTATATTACAAATAGGACAAGTCAGCATGCATAAAAAGTGGTATCTGCATCAGTTCTGAACATGCTGAAAATTGCATTAAGTTGAACTTCGTAAGAATGCTACTCGGCACAGTAAAACATTTCCATTCCTACTGGCAACATCAGACACAAATACTTCATGGCACTGCACTTAGTTTAGGGAAAGAAATGTTACTCCTAGTGAATTGTTTGTATCTGTTTCATGTTGGCATTTGTAGTTTGTATTTTGAATTGTTAAGTGCTGTTTATACAGTATAATCAATGCTTTCCCAACTTGTTTGGTTGCCCTCCATGACTAAATATTTGTGGAACAAGATGTTTACTGTAACTATGTTTTAAATCGATAAGGCAGCATACTTTTACTTCATCTTCTGCCAGATAGTGAATGCCAGGTGGTATGGGGGTCAGAAATCCAGCATTAAAAAAAAAAAAAAAAAGAAAAAAAAAAGTGTACAGAAAAGCACAGAAGTATGATAGAGAGTATGAGAGCTTTGGCTATTATAGTTTGTTAATATATAAAGCAGCTAATACTTTTACATGAACTTTAGAAGGTATAATATAGTTTTAACTGCTGATCACTTAAGTCAGACAGGCTCTTGGCCACATGTACATGACTTCCCTTCTGGAATTAGCTTTACAGTTAAATGAAAACTCCTTTAGAGAGCTATTAAAAGATGCACATGGAGACAACATTTATGGAAAACAGTAGCCAATTCTAGTGATATGTGGGCGACCTGAGCCTTGTGTGGTGGGGCAGCCCGCTGCTGGCTAGACCACAGGTGCCTCAATAGCGTAATAAAGTCTCCACCAAAAGACAGGAGGACTCTTGAGCCACTGTAATCCACATGGGTTTATTGAGGAGAATGAGGATGAAGGGGACAAGAGCGGGAGCAGGGAGACACCCACATGCAGGGCAAACGGGCTGCAAGAGTGAGTGGGGAGGAGGGGCCAGAGGATATAACTGGGAAAGGCAAGGGGTGGCTGGGGTACAAACAATCCAATGGGAAGGGGGCGTAAGGGGGGAGCAGGGACAGAGTGGCATAAACTGGACCAATAGGAACAAGGGGAAGGATTGGTTAACTCGAGAGAACTAATGGGGAATGGAGAACGTGGAACTTTCTAGAACTAAAGGATGGTACAAACAGTGATGAGCATAAACTGGGGAGGATACGACATATGATGGGCATATCTTTATTTATGTGGGGAAGACAGGAATCCAGGGGCAATACTTTTCCTTATACCACTGTGGTTTCCCAAGGCGTTCCTAGAGAATCCTTCCCAGGAACGCCTCCCACAGTGACAGAACATAGACTACCAACTAATTGATATCAATTTCACACTTAACAGAATTACAGATATTTCTTCCAGGCTTTCAGTGTCCCTGACCAGGAGATTAATGGTTGAAATATATGACTTAGGGCTTCCATTTTAAAGCACACGCTTACTTCCTATTTGCAATCCAGAATTTGGTCTATCAGTTTTGGACTGCTCAGCTGTCCTGGTTTAGGGAAAATTTGGGAGAAAACTTCTGGAAGGAGCCCCCAGAAAGCAAACCCCCCACCTGGTTTGGGAAGAATTTCCTCAGCGAGAAGTGGGGAAAAATCCTGTTTATTTAACAAGCAAAACACTCCCCAGCACAAAAAAAAAAAAAAAAAAAAAAAAAAATTAAGAACACCAGATGACAAAAACTCTTTCACCACTCTGAAGAGATGACAAATTCAGAAAGTATCTCCTGGGAGTGGTCACCCAGTTCTTGGTCTCCTACGCTGGGGATGCCCCCTGCAGATCACCAAATGCAGGCTCTCAGTGCTTCTTGGTGTTTCCCAGGTCCCAGTCCAGAGCAGATTGGAATGATATTCAGGAATGGGAAAGGAAAAAAAGCCAGTCCAGGGAAAGACTTAGACTGCTTAGCTAAACTAACTAATAAGCAAAAGCAAAGGCAAAAGCAGAAGCAAGAGCAAGCAAGCAAGCAAAGCCTCTCCTAGACAACAGACCATGGGGGAATGTGAGCCACTTGATAACAAGAGAAAACAAACCTTCACTTTCAGAGTCAGTTCTGAAAGCACAGAATAAAATATCAAACAGAACACACGACTGGGGATAGAAGCACCATAACATCACTCAAGGATGATTCCACCCCTTATCTCCATATCATCAACGTACTACTAAACATCATGTAAAAATTTCATCAAGTAAAAACTTCCATCTTTCACTTATACACATATCCTTCCATCTCACTTGCTCAAACCTTCGACACATACACATTTCCTTCTATCTCATGTCTGTGTGTTTTCATGTACAGACAATGGCAGTAACATCCAGCAAACAGTGATATTTGCACACGAGTCTCACCCCCACAATCAGATCTCCCTGAGGTACACATTGTGTTGTTCCATCTCTCTGCATTATCCACCATGTACAACCTGGTCCCTGAGCAAAGACAATCCCATGAAAGGGTTTGTCTGTACTCGAGGCAGAATTGATCCACACTGTTTTACCCAACAAACCTCTGACATGTGCCACTGGGACTTTATCTCCGTCTGCTATGTTCAGGGACTCAGACTGTGCAGGACCTGCTCGATTGGTGGAACCTCAGATGTTAACTAACCAGGTGGCCTTTGCTAAATGCTGCTCCCAATTTTTGAGAGCTCCCCCACCCAATGCTTTCAAGGTGTTTTTTAACAGACCATTGTACCTCTCCACTTTGTCTGCAGCTGGTGCATGGTAGGGGATGTGGTACACCCACTCAATGCCATGTTCCCTAGCCCAGGTGTTGATAAGGCTATTCTTGAAATTAGTCCCATTGTCTGACTCAATCCTCTCAGGGGTACCATGCCTCCACAGGACCTGCTTTTCAAGGCCCAGGATGGTGTTACCTACCATCCCATGGTGGCTTCTACCATTGCGAACACATAGTGCTTGCCTTGGCATGTCTGGGGCCGTGTGATGTAATCAATCTGCCAGGATTCTCCATACCTGTACTTGGACCACCACCCACCATACCAGAGGGGCTTCACCTGCTTGGCCTGTTTTATGGTAGCACATGTCTCACAGTCATGGATCACCTGAGAAATACTGTCCATGGTTAGATCCACCCCTTGGTCTTGTGCCCACTTATAGGTGGCATCACCACCCTGATGGCCTGAGGCATCATGGGCCCGTCGTTCTAGGAACAACTCTCCCTTGTGTTCCCAGTCGAGGTCTATCTTTGACACCCCTATCTTTGCAGCCTGATCTACCTGCTGATTGTTTTGCTGCTCTTCATTAGCTCTTCTTCTGGGGACATGGGCATCTACATGGCAAACCTTCACAGGGAGCTTTTCTACCCGGGTAGTGATATCTTTCCACTCTTCAGCAGCCCAAACTGGTTTTCCTCTACGCTGCCAGTTAGCTTCTTTCCACCTCTCCAGCCACCCCTACAGAGCATTGGCTACCATCCATGCATCAGTGTAGAGATAGAGTTTTGGCCACTTCTCCCTTTCTGCAATGTCTAGGGCACGTTGAACGGCTTTGAGTTCAGCAAGTTGGCTTGATCCACCTTCTCCTTCAATGGCCTCTGCAACCCGTCGTGTGGGACTCCATACAGCTGCTTTCCACTTCCGATTCATCCCTACAATGCGACAGGAGCCGTCAGTGAACAGAGCCTAATAATAGAGAATTAGAATTAGAGCATAATAAGAGAATAGAGTGTGTTTCCTCTGCTGGCAGTTGGTTGTATGATGGAGCTTCTTCAGCCCATGTCACTGGTTCTTGTTTTTCATCTGTGACACCAAAATTTTCACCTTTGGGCCATTTTGTAATTACTTCCAAAATCCCAGAGCGATTCAGTTTACCAGTATGGGTGAGCTGCATGATGAGAGCAATCCACTTGCTCCATGTAGCACTGGTGGCATGGTGGGTGAAGGGAACCTCTCCTCTGAACATCCACCCCAGCACTGGTAGTCGGGGTGCCAGGAGGCATTGTGCTTCTGTACCAATCACCTCTGAAGCAGCTTGGACTGCTTTGTAGGTGGCCAAGATTTCCTTCTCTGTTGGGGTGTAGTTAGCTTCAGACGCTCTGTAGCTCCAACTCCAAAATCCCAGTGGTCGGCCTCGAGTCTCATCAGGCACCTTCTGCCAAAAGCTCCAGGACAGACCATGGTTCCCGGCTGCAGATTAGAGCACGTTCTTCACATCTGGTCCTGTCCTGACTGGGCCAAGGGCTACAGCATGAGCGAACTCCTGCTTGATCCGGGCGAAAGTTTGCTGCTGCTCAGGGCCCCAGTGGAAATCATTCTTCTTGCCAGGTAAAGAGGGCTCACAATCTGACTGTACTCAGGAATGTGCATTCTCCAAAAACCTATGGCACCTAGGAAAGCTTTTGTGTCCTTGTTGGTTGGTGGGGACATAGCTGTGATCTTGTTGATGACATCTGTAGGAATCTGACACCGTCCATCTTGCCACTTCACTCCCAGGAACTGGATCTCTCAAGCAGGTCCTTTAACTTTACTCTTCTTGATGGTGAAACCAGTTTCCAGGAGGATTCGGATGATTTTCTCTCCTTTCTCAAACACTTCTGCCGCTGTGTTCCCCCATAGAATGTTATCACCAATATATTGTAGATGTTCTGGAGCCTCACCCTTTTCTAGTGCAGTCTGGATCAGCCCATGGCAGATGGTAGAACTGTGCTTCCACCCCTGGGGCAGTTGGTTCCAGGTGTACTACACTCCCCTCCACATAAAGGCAAACTGAGGCCTGCATTATGCTGCCAGTGGAATGGAGAAAAATGTGTTGGCGATATCAATAGTGGTGTACCACTTCGCTGCCTTGGACTCCAGCTCATACTGGAGTTCCAGCATGTCTGGCACAGCAGTGCTCAGTGGTGGAGTCACTTCATTCAATGCACGGGAGTCCACTGTCAATCTCCATTCTCTTCAGATTTACGCACAGGCCAAATGGGGCTGTTGAAGGATGAGTGGGTTTTGCTGACCACCCCTTGGCTCTCCAGCTCTTGGATCATCTTATGGATGGGAACCACAGCATTTCAAGTTGTTCTGTACTGTCAGTGATGCACTGTTGAAATGGCAATTGGTACCTGTTCCTCTTCTCCCTTCAGAAGTCCTGCTGTAGATGGATTCTCAGACAGTCCAGGCAAGGTGTTCAATTGCTGGACGCCCTCTGCTATCCCAAATACCCACCTGAGTCCCTTTGGGACTTTAAAATACCCACTTCGGAGGTAATCTATGCCCAAAATGCATGGGGTCTCTGGGCCAGTCTCAATAGGGTGTTTTTTCCACTCATTTCCTGTCAGACTTATATCATCTTCCACCAAGGTAAAGTCCTGTGATCCACCTGTCACACCAGCAATAGAGACAGATTCTGTTCCCATACGTCTCGATGGGACTAAAGTGCATTGTGCACCACTATCAACCAAAGCCTTATATCTTTGTGGTTCCAATATGCCAGGCCAACGAATCCACACAGTCCAGAAAACACAGTTTTCCCTCGCCTCTACCTGGCTAGAGGTAGGGCCCCTCTAAGCCTGGTTATCCTTTTTTTCCTTGGGCATATGTTTTAGAGGTTCCTTCAAGGGGATCGGACATGTCATCACCATCATCATACCTGGCAGTTTGGCTACGGGCAACTGGAGCTGCTCTCCTTTTGGTGGAACTTCCTCTCCGAGTCTTGCCTTCCTTCAGTTCATGCACCCTTTGTGCCAGAGCAGCAGTAGATTTTCTGTCCCATCTCCTCATGTTTTCTCCGCAATCGCGCAGGAAGAACCACAGCTCAGCTCATGGAGTGTACCTTCTCTCCCCATCTGGGGAATGTCTGCGTTAGATACCAGAACCTCTGATCTGTACTGCTGAGATTTGGAGAAGATCCTCTTTAATCTCCTCCCTGAGTCTCTTATGATTCTCCTCTATCTTGTCTTCTAATTTCTGCAGATGTGTTTCCACTGCTACAATTCTGGCATGGGCTGGGCCATGGGCAGCATCTGCATATGCTCGGAGCTTCTTCACCATATCGAGCACAGTCTCATCCCTCTCATCCCGCTTCATTATTGCTAAAGCAGAAACGTATTCATGTGGCCCAAGCCATACAAGTTTTTGCCACATCATAGATGTACATGGTACCAAGTCTGGATTCCTAGTTGTTATTTCATCTGAGGAGATAATCTCTGCCTCTGTCATTTCTCTCAGGCATTGGATCCCTTGTTCTATAGTCTTCCACTGGGTCTGCTGCATATAAAGATCATCTGCCCACAGGTATCTTTATGCTACACTTTCCAGAACCCATGCCCAGAGGCTGTGAGGGTCATCATTCCTTCGTCAATGAGAGGACCATGTGACAGGGATCCCAAATGCCTCGCTTCAGTACCATTCAGAATTGTAGCCTCACCTGCAGCATCCCAAAGACGGACCAACCAACTAATTATAGACTCATCAGGTCGTCGAGTGTAATCCTTCCTCAGGCCACGAAGGTCCTTTAGGGAAAAGGACTCAATATTGGCCTCTAATCTTGTACCAGTTACTTTGACTCCTGAGTTTATGTCAGGAGGCGTTGAGGTCCTTCTCCTGCATTATCATCATCATCATCATCATCATCATCATCATCATCATCATCATCATCATCATCATCATCATCATCGTCGTCACCCGCTGGTTGATCAGTCTTTTCTGTGCACTTCTCATGCTAGTAGCAACAGCCATTGGTTGAGGCTTACAGTCTGGTTTAGCTGCTAGCTTAGGCTCACTGTCTGGTTTAGCTGATGGCTTTAAGCCGGGGATGTTGGCTGCAGCCTGAGTGACTGGGATAGCTGCTGATTTATCTCCCTGTCCCCCTTCCTCTGTCTGCTGCCCTACAGTATCTAGCAGAGTGTGATAAGCATATGCCAGGGCCCAGCTCACTGCAATGGTCTTTTCCTCCTTAGAGTTATCTTGGCACTCCTCTTTCAGGTACTTTGCCACCTCAACTGGATTCTGAATTTGTTCACGTGGAAAGTCCCAGGCTATAGGGTCAGAAAATTCCGTTAAGATTCGGCCCATATCCTCCCATTTCCCACACCACTCAGGATTTCTCACACTTGGGTCTACTCCTGGGTCAGGAGTCTCATCAGCCCCTCTAGAAATCTCAGCCTTCATTCTAGAGAGACTGCAGACTGTCTCAGGAAGCTTACCAGATTAAACACCAGGAAGATGGTCTCTTTAACATTCAGGGGAAAATGAACATTCTCTAATAGGGAGGTAACAGATTCAAAAGAGAAGAAGAAAACAAAGGCTGAAAAGCCTCATCCCCTGCTTCCCCTCTAACAAACTGGCTGCACAACCATAACCATTAACCATACATTCCTGGAACAGACTTCAGCACCTTTATAAACCCCCTGCAAGCCATTACACCCAAGCCCAGCCCGATGGATATTCTGGTCAGTGCCCTTCTAGTGCAGAAACTATGTATTAGGGACAATACCGGAGCTATTCCTGGATAAGAAAAGAAACCTAGGGACCAAAGAGGGATTAAGATCTCAAAAAACCCTAGGGACCAGAAACACATGAGGCCTCCACCCCAAGAGACACTATGAATTCAAACATAGCCAGTAACTGCTCTATACCAATATAAAGTAATTGGAACCAAAATATGATTAGAACAGGGTTTTTTCCACTCTCTCGAGACCCACGTTGGGCGCCAAAATATTTCTCCTGGTTTAGGACAAATTTGGGAGGAAACTTCTGGAAGGAGCCCCCGGAAAGCAAACCCCCCCCCCCCCCACCTGGTTTGGGAAAAATTTCCTCAGAGAGAAGTGGGGAAAAATCCTGTTTATTTCAAAACATTCCCCAGCACAAAAAAAAAAAAAAAAAAAAAAAAAAAATTAAGAACACCAGATGACAAAAACTCTTTCACCACTCTGAAGAGATGACAAATTCAGAAAGTATCTCCTGGGAGTGGTCACCCAGTTCTTGGTCTCCTACGCTGGGGATGCCCACTGCAGATCACCAAATGCAGGCTTCTCAGTGTTTCCCAGGTCCCAGTCCAGAGCAGATTGGAATGATATTCAGGAATGGGAAAGGAAAAAAAAAACAGTCCAGGGAAAAGATTGGACTGCTTAGCTAAACTAACTAATAAGCAAAAGCAAAGGCAAAAGCAGGAGCAAGAGCAAGCAAGCAAGCAAGCAAGCAAGCAAGCAAAGCCTCTCCTAGACAACAGACCATGGGGGGAGGTGAGCCGTCTGATAACAATACAAAACAAATCTTCACTTTCAGAGTCAGTTCTGGAATCACAGAACATAATATCAAACATAAATATAACACATGATTTGGGATACAAGCACCATAACGTCACCCTCAGACATCAACTGATAAGAACCCCTTCTTCCAGTCCTTAATTTAGAGCCCCAAACCAATCAGCTTGATTGATAACTTTTTTCTCTCAAAGCTAATTTTTCCTGAAAGCAGACCGTGTGTGCAAATCAGTTGGATGCAGGTGCTCACAGCTTTGGAGCCTGAAAGACACTGGGGTAAGGCAAATGAGCTCTAACCTTCTGGGTTGCATTATTCCCTGTCTAATCTAGCACATCAAGAGACATTCCGAGCTGTTCAGAGGCTAATATACTGTACAGGGTGTCATAAAAGGAAGTGCAAAATATGACCTCAGGAATCTGTTATTCTTCACATATACCAAGCACTAGAAAATATGGGTTTTTTTCACTGTGTGAAAAGTAAGTCTCCTGTTGCTGATAAACCTATGTGAAAATCTGTACTAGCAGTAATTTCTGGCAGGGATATAAATTACCAAGAATGGAATTCTAAAATTTTGTGTTGATGGGAGTAACATTACTATTTGGGGAAAACAAAGAGATTATTTGCTGTTATGACTAACTTATGAAAAAAAAAAAAAACTTTAAAGAGTAAAGCTATTTTAATGGCACTGATTCAAATCCATGTTTGTATTTGTGTAAACAGTAGTCTTCTCCTCCTAACTTTGCTCCTAAGTGCAAGGATACAGTAGCATGTTTTCATTTGTAGCCTTCCTGTTCTCTTCAGTACCTACAGTATGTATATTACTATACTAAATGAAATAATAGATCATCTAACAAAGATCACTATGTGCAATACTGTATTTAGTGTTTCTATTCCAATTTTTTAGAATGTTAATTTATAAGAAAATAAAAGGAATAATGAAATAACTGCTTTCTCTTGTCGCTCTCTGGTTATGCTGTAGTGTCCTACATACTATTTGCTCCCTAAGCACCACATCCCATTCTGGCTCCTGTATCAAGGAAGAGCCTTTGTGAAGAGAGCAGAGGAAATAAAGCTTCTCTTTGGTAGTGACAGTAATTCCCAGTTATGTGGATACACTACCTTTTCCCCAGGTGGTGGTAGTGAGAGCTTCAGTGTTCTTTACCCAAGGAGACTGTGTAAAACTCACTCTCCAGCTTGTGAATGCCTCCCAGTCTTGCATTTGGCTCAGGTTTGTAACCTGGTCCTACTACATTGCTGAGTTAACAGTCTCATGAAATTACTAGTAGGGCAAAAACATGCATTAAAAAGTATAATCTGCATATTATAATCCTTTTATATATATATATGTATATATACAAGTATTAAAGTGTGGGTATTCTCAGTTCAGTCAGAGAGAAAATGGAGAGTTTCTAAGCAGGCAGAAGCCTGGGATGCAGTTGAGAAAGAATGTAAATAATTCTTTATCTCTATTGTTGTTCACATTGTTTATAGATAAGTTCTGCCACTGTGCATCATTCACTGCACAGGGGTGTGAGATGTTTTTACTCTAGGACCAATACAATGGGTCTGGATGATACTCTCTATAAAAGAGAGATGTATTTGAAATAAATCAGAGTTCTACTCTCAGCCTTCTGAATCTGAGTCCTTTCATACCATCCTACCTCAATAGCATCATTATAGCAACCTCCTAAAAGGTCCAGCAACCTCCTAAATCTATCACATACATACATACCCTTTCTACAGGATCTGCAGCATGGATGCTAGAAGTTATTTCAAGCCAGCCTCTCTCTCTAAAATGTCAAAGGTTAACTGCAGCTGATGGAACCATATTATGATCTTAAGACACATGCTGCAACATAGATTTTTCTTTCATTTTACCCAGACCCAGCCAATTTGGTAGAACATTTTTCTCTTTTATATAGCTCCTCTCCAACCTATTTCAAACCTCCATGCAAAGTAGCCCACTATGTGCAGCACCACAGTTGACCCATGGAACATCCAAAGGTGACTCACAGCACAAGTTACACTTCTGCTTTTTGTTTTTAGCAGCATACTAAACTTTTTACAGAATTCTGGACCAATGGTCTTTTGTTTGTTTGTTTTGTTGTTTTTTTTAAGAGGATGAACACCCCACTAGTCCCCTCTCCCCTCATTTGCTGCAATCCCCCTCTTTACTGCAACATCAAGAACTCTACACTGAAGAATTGGTCTTAATTCTACAAGAGTTCTCACAGACAAAATTCTGAGCCTTTGCTGATTGCTAACACCACATATTGCTCACTGTTACTTAAATGCAACAGCAAAGGAAGGACTTTCATACCTGAGCAGCAGATGTTATGTGCTGGAAAGAACAATCTGGGTTTTTATGAGGAGCTAAGAGGATTAATGTTGTTTTGCCTGCCAATTAAAGCCTTTCAGAAGCATGGCACTTTGTCACGTCATGACACTGTAGTGGGTTAGCTTTTTTTTTGTAGTATCTTTCATCATCCCAAAACACTTCCAAAACTTAGTTAAGTATTAACCAACTGTGGCAGTGGAATAATAGTTAGAGGGATCTTCCACAGACTGACTTTTTTTTCTTGCCCAATTTTTCAGTGATCAACTTAAAAAGTTGGAAGCAAATATTAATTCCATTGAGAGTCATATAGCAAGTCATTGCATTGCTATTATTTTGTTGCAGATTCTAGTTTAAAAGCAAAGCCAAATTTGTAACAAATCCACTATATTAGTTACTTCAGTTACATAAATTTTAAACTACTATGGACAGAATAAGTGATAACTGATGAAGTTGAGTTTTTCTGCCAGCAAAGGGAGAAAAGAGAAAATCATGCCCCAATACCATTCATGTCTGCCACCCATCAAGAGGATTCTCATTACAGAACAGATTCTTTGAGTTATTCTCTTGCTTACAACTGACCCATCTGTTCCTCTATCTGATATTCTTCCAACCTACTTATAATAGCATCCAGAGGTTAAGTCCGTTGCCTCAAAAAATGTCTTTCTGAACACAAAGGGTCCCTATTGTGTCAGCACTGTTATCTCATTTACTCCCAGCTGCTGCTCAAATTTACTGTCTTAGAAACTTCACTTGCCGCCCACCTCAAACTGGGGCTCTGCCAACATGGCAGTCCCATTGTAGTTGAGTTTAACATGCACTTTTCTCCTCCCTTCCCCTGTCCTGTAGCACCTTGTCCACTTTAAGAAGTAACTGCATTTGTCTGACCTACAGCTTTTCCATCTACTCTGAGAGATTTGCCTTGTTCTTGGATTGCTTCTACAAGTGGGAGATTTTTGAATCACAGAGTATTCCTCTGGTACAATGATGGTTCAACAGCTGGGCAGCAGCAGAGAACTGGAGCTGGAGTCTGGGCTGTGCCTCAAGCAGCAGAGGTCCAGGTGGGTGCTGGGCAATCCATGACCTGCAAAGCAGGAGACTGGCCAAGAGATGGGTGGGAATGAGAAAGGAGCATTCGAGGACATGACTGCTGAGCTCCCTTTCAGCCAAGTGACAGAGGCGCTTGGGAGGTCTGAGCAGAGAGCCTGCCCACACCTAGGCAAAGGGCTCCTGCAAGCACAGTGCCATAACGGACCCGCCCTTGCTAGCTGTGGTCTAGGTTCTCCTGCTTCTTTCAAGACCCATCACAGGCATCTCTTCTGGTAACATGGAGGCCATCAATCAACGTGACAGCTCCCTTTCCACACAGAAATTTTCCCTTGAGAAACTGCATTATCTCTGGGTTGGCAAGGGAAAAAAACACCACAAACCCCAAAATACTACTCTGTGTTTGGACTGCCATATGTTGAACCTGCTCAAGAGCTGATAGTAACAACTAAAGCTCACCTGTATCTTAGGATATGACTTTTCTTTCCTTATGAGTAGTTTGGTGCCTGTTACATAAGGATCTATATATATTTTTTAAACAAAATTATTTAGGTCAGTTACTCCTCTTATGGAGTAACTGATTAATGATAGCAGTGTTTCAACCAGTGGCGGAGCTTTGTTCATCAGTTTACCAAAAAACCCAGAATGAGTGCATGCAAAATCAACTACAGAAAATAAGAATAATGCATTTTATTTTTCCCTCTTGCCTTCCAGGTACTTCTGAGAGGAGTGGGATACAAGGGGAGAAGTAGTCAGGTTTTACCAACCTGTCAGGGTGAGCCATAATTCACCTGTATTTAGGAGGGTGAAAAGGAAGCTGAAGAATATAATGAATAGAGAGCAGTTGGACACAAACTGTTGAAGCAAAACACCTGGATGCCATAAGACCCTAGAGTAGCTTAATTATTTTATCTATAATTTAATAGTTGACCTATAAAATAATTACATTATACTTAAAGCATTTCTTCATTTTTTTTTTCATTTATAAAACAAGAATTAAATACAGTTTTAACCAGTACAAGCTCAACTCAGTTTTTTACATAAACACAGCTCCTAGAAGGAGCTTTAAGCTGCAGCATATTCATATTGCAAACTGCTGAAAAATCCAGGCAGGGCATAGCTTAAAGGTAAAGATTCTTGCACATTTTTCTTAAGTGAATTTACTAGGGTGCTTTTCTCTCTCTGATCTAAAATATCTGACTTTCAGTTGATTCCTTTAAGTGAAGACTGAGATCCCCAGAGTCTTACTAGACTATACTGCCACCTTCCCCATCTGCACCCCACCCACACCCACACTCTCAAGACTAGTCTGAATTGTGCCCATCCTGGGGCTGGCACGATGCAGCAGCAACAGCCCCTAAAGCATTCCCTGCATGAGGCGTCTCCCTGTGCACTTCTGACATGTTGGAAGGTCACAGCAGAAAAGCGACATTTGTTCATGTAATAGGGCTGCCAGACCTGACCAACCTCACTCTGCCCACAGCAGTCCCTGTAAACCGCTTGGAGCTCTTGTGGAGATCAGTTCTCAAAGCCTCTTAGGGAGGCCTGTATCACATAATGGGGACCTGTGGCTCTGAAGCCCCGGCTGGTGACAGTGCTGAACACATTAACCCCTTGAAGTGGCTGCATGCAAAGAGGCTGGTGGGGAGGGGCTCCGGCAGCAGGCTGCAGATGCTGAACTGTGTGACATGCACAGGGAGTCAGCGTGTCATTTTTAATTTGTAAGCTTCAGACAACTGCGTGTGCACTGGCTTTGGTTTGGGGGAAGGGACTGATTTGAGACAGGATTTTAATGCGGGTGGGACTAATACAAATCAGAACTGTAACAAATGGGATATACAGGACATGTTAAACTCCATCAATTGAATAACAACATAGTATGATTTAAAATGAACTGCAAGTGTTCACCAACACTTATTGTGCAGGTCTCAAAAACTGAGTGGACCACCAATAGTGTAGCAATTACAACTTACTCTCTCCCTGCTCCCACAGCTGTGACCCATTCCAGCAGCACTGATTGAGGCATTTGTCCTTTAACACATTAACATGGTTTCCAATCATGGGAGAGACACCACTCCCAAAACTTGACAACACTTATGTAGCTTTTGTATTCAGTCCAGCAGTGACCAACTTTGTCCTTTGTGTGACAGTGCTTTTATACCTTTGGGGACACATCATCCCCATAAGCAGAATGATGTGTCCCCACACTACCCTTCCACCTCCCCTGGTTTGAGCCGGCATAAATACAAGGTCATAAATGGATGTTGTCCTTTTTGGAGTAAGAAACACACACACATATCTAACATACAAAAACCTACCAAAAGCATAAAACCATGTTCATTTTAAGCCAAGCAGCCAACCTAACAACTGAGTCTCTCAACATATTTTAATCGCTGGCATACTCTGCCACAAGAAAAATATACATGGCTAGGTCTATAATACTTTAAACAGCTGTTTACTATAGCTAGGTTACAAAATAAACACTGCTGCAGAGGCCATGTGTTCAATATACTCTAACCACAACAGCATCAGAACCCACCCTCAGTCTGCTCTGTGGTCACCGTGGCTGACCCAGTGCCTCACCCTCTTCCCCTTGCTTCTGATCTGCTGTTCAGACAACAAGCCCAGAACCATTTGTCATTGCACAATTGAAGCCGTCTTTAGGAGCGGAGCCTCATTGGAAAGTCTCACTTGCTTTTCACACATTACTCCTCGTTACTCTCCCTCATATGTGTCCCCCAGTCCTGGGCAGCACCCCAGCACTTCCGAGTGAGAGAAGCAAGCTCCAGACCAAAGCACAGGGAAGGCGTTCTCAACTTGTGGAGGGAACTGGAGTGTAGGGCAGAGGGCTTTACTCCACACAGTGGAAACATTTAATGCTGGATTCAGCCAACTGGTCACTTAGATGATCAATCCAAACTTCTGTGAGCCTGCTCCACTCCAGAAGATTCAACTGCCAGATGATATTTAAAATGCAATGAAACTTTATGGTGAAGTGCCTAACAGCCGGTTAAAAAGTATTATTCCAGTAGGCAAGTGGCAAGGAGCCTTTCCTTGCTGGAGAGATGCCTCCTGAAAAAAAACAAAACACCAAAAAAAAAAAAAAAAAAAACCAAAAAAACCCCCAAATCAACAAAATGGACAGCTCAGTGGGAGAGGAGAGGCTGCAGTAAAGCTGATGGAGACAACACCAAGAAGCAGCTACGTGCCTGTTCTCACAGTTTGCCTGAGCTGTTCAGATTCACAGACATGCACCGGCACTGCTTGACCTTCTGAATTTTCTTGAGTCGGAACGGTGGGTCCAGCTCAGGGCACTCCAGCTGCACGGTCGAAGAGGTGACCTTGTGTGGCTTGCAAAAAGCACAGGACTGGAAGGACTCCTCCTCCTTTTTCACGTGCCGCGGAATGTAGAAGGAGTTGCACTGCCCATAGCAGAAGCGGTTGATGATGGTGCGGCTGATGCAGCCCTCCTCGCTGACAGTCTGTCGCAGCGGCTGTGTCTTGCACCAGTCGCTCTTGAGGTACTTCCTCTCGGTGACCACGAGGGCCTCCTGGCTGGAGGCCAACACCTCCTTGTTCAGCTGCTGCCTCCGCTCCGAGTGGTTGCTGCTGCTGCCTTTGTACGGGGAGGGAATGGCACCTGCAGGGCGGTTTTTCCTGGCGTCCGTTACTCGAACCAGTGCTGCCATCAGAAAAACGGACAGGGCAAATTTCCAAACCATCCTGCAAAGGCAACACAAGGCACTGTTAGGAGAAATGTATTTTCAAACCACAGAACTGGAATGGAGTTGGTACTTCATGCATGCTTTTAGAAGAAGTGGAGATCTTAACGTCTATATAATCCCATCACTTTGCCTAGATTAGCTCTATTCTAGGGTGATTACTTATCAGGAAGAGGCCAGGCCCTTTGGAAAGTCACATTGCTCCCCCTCACCCCTCCACAACCTCTCCAACTACTTGTTTTTTCCCCACAGGGACTTTGATGCTTTGGTGGCTGAAGTGGTGGTTTTACAAAAGCTTCAGCCAGAAACGTTTCCTCCTTCTCTGTGAACTCCTGGGCCAAACATCTGGGCAAACTCCTGGCTAGCAAAGGCTCAAGAAACTCTTGCCAAGATAGTGTGAGCTGATTTGGGGATGGCAGGGGAGAGGTGAAGGGAAAACCAGGTAACACAAAGTGCACTCCCATGTCTCTTCAGTCCCCGAGTCCCAGCCCAGCCTAATTCCCCACAGAAGTAGCAGGGGGTGTCCAAAAAACTATTTTTATTATTTAAAATTGCTTCTGAAGTTTCTTAGGGCTCTTATAGCACTTACAGGCTTGTATTTGTTGTTTTTGTATGAGGCCAAAACCTTGATGGATTTATTTTTGCAGTAAGAGGAAATGCTTAAACACAACTTAGAGAACTTCACAACTGCAAGGCCTCTTGGGCAAATGGTTTAAGAAGGTTTGTAAACATGAGAGGATTCAATATTTATTTTAGATTTTAAGGAATAGGTCAGAGCATAAGCTTGTTGCTAAATTAAAATAATCAGCCAGATGGCAATTTTTTTTTTCTATGGCTGTCTATTACATATTCTTGTTCTGTGGGGCATCTCTTACCAGCTCTTGTCCAATTCATTTTAGTAATGAATTGGTGTTCCAGAACACCAGACTAAGTGTACTAAATTTCCTTATAAAGACACTAGTAAACTGCTCATTTGGCAGTTCATTTCATATCACTCTCCCTGGGAAAAGAGAACAGAGGGTCTCTTCAGTACCAGAAGTGGGTGCACAGAAGCTTACCAGACTAGACTAAAACACCTCCAAATCTTTCTTTATTCTTACTGAATATTTTTATAGTGTACAGAAGAAAGACTTATCCCTCTCCTCACAGTAAAGCTTCAAACCCTTCCAATGATTTTAATAATTGGAATTATTTAATTTTTTTTTTTGCTTTAGAGAGATACCTAGGCAAAGAAACCAAAGAAACTACCATCGCACTGGTAATTATGTCTAACATTATAGACTCTTCAGATGTTGCACAGGTACTCTCATCTGGAAAACATGTCACTTTCCAAACAATGACACCAAAAGATCAAAAATAGGTTTGCAGTAAAGGTGCAAAAGAAGAAAAGAACTGCAGTAACAAATGCTTCTCACCTAATAAAGCAGACCTAACATGTTTAACTTCTGTGGAGATAAAGAAAAGGAACTACTCTAGCAGACAGATGACATTGCTTAAGGTTATTTTTTAAGTCTACAAGATCTCGATGTCAGACTTGGACTAAGTTTTTAAGGGGAGAAGCCTGAAGTGCTGAAGGAAACAAAAGTGCCAATCATATAGCTGTAAACAGAGGATATTCTGATGTAGAGTTAAATTTCACCCAACTGTATGCTTGAAAAAGTGTATGCACCTTTAAATGGAAACCAGTATTTCTAAACCACAAAAAAGTTCATTTATCTGCAACCATTCCATCTCCCCACTGAACACCCACTGTAGCCATGGGTACTTTAAATCAATGGCCTATTTTCACACTGCTTAGCATTCAGCATGCAAGTCCAGAAGTTTTGTCCAAGGTCTTTAAACGAAGCAAGACTAGACTTGGCTTTACAGGCAGGTATTGTCGCCAAGTCCACTGGATGTCAACCCACACAGCCAGGCCAAAACCTAATCAGGTAATTAGTTTCAGTTGAATATAGCGTTCCATGCTTCCTTTCAAATTGTTCTGATGTTATTCTGCACTGATGGCTGCATTTCAGTAGTAGATAAAATAACTGATTCCCAGTGGTTTGTGTTTTATATAGAAAGGGGAGGAAAGGAAACCAGAATTACAAATCTTTGTCTTCTAGAAAAAGACAGAGGTGAGCTCTCCACAAGATGCCTTATAGGCACATTTCTTAGACATACTCTTCTATTGTTTTGTAATACAAGGGATACTGCCTCTCCAGTCTCATTTCTCTGATCCTGGCATAGACAGCAAAGGTCAGAAGGAGACACACACCCTTTCCCCCATCCCCCCACTTTTTTTGGGATGATCTTTAAGGTTTTTTCCAACTTTTCATGACTCTACAATTCTGTGAAACCCTGTATTACCGTGCCTGTCCTTTCTCTTCATAAAATGCAACTTTAAAGGACATGTTTCATTTTTGTGCCAAGAGTGGTGGTCAAGCAGAAATCCTATGTAGGAATTCAGGAAAGCTGACAGAGAACTAACAACAAAGTCTACAATATAGAGAAACATTATAGCACTATTCTGATTGTTTAAATGGTTTTATGTAGGCATGGAGAACCATTCAATAGAGTAAGCAGGATTTATCCAGTAAGTCTGTGTTTATAACTAATAAAGCATTATTAATCAAAGCCACTATTGTACAGTTATAAACCAAGCACTGCAATGCATGCAAGTACTTCTACAGACAGGTAGGAACACACCAACTACTTCTGTCATTGATCCTTATCAAACTTGAACCTAAAAATATTTACATAATGGAGTAATAATCTATTCTACACTAGCAGGTCAAATGTGCATTCTGGCAGATCATGGAATTTCTAATCACAGCGTTACCCCTTACTAGCCTGCAAATCACCCCTTCTTAAGCCCTGGCATACAAATCCTCTATTCAAGCAAGTAAGGGTGCAAACAAGGTCACACGGTGCCAGCAACTTGCCAAGGACTACACATATCTTTTCAGTGCTCGCATGCAAAGAGAAGAGAAACTTCAGGACTACCAGAGAATAAGAACATTTTGGCAAACTCAATTTGAACCCAAAGTAGGACAGTGAATGCTGTCTGTCTGCAGAGAGGAAGAAGAAACACAAAACGTATTGGAGAAGAGTCTGGCTTTTGGCAAGGACAGGGCTGTTCTGCCCTACTTAGATGGAACAGAATGAAACAGCATGTGGCTGAGACCATACAAGTGAGAACTGCCTCAAGAGACCAACGCCCCTGCAACGTGAACCAGTGCCAGCCTGGGACCCCCATTCCTGTTGCACTGGGGGGGGCCATAGTAGACCTAGTGGCAGATCCCTTGTGACAGTTTTCAACTTCTTCAAGCACTGTTGCCAGCTGCTGCCAGTTCCCTCCACACCTTTTTTCCAGTGCGTGAGCTGAGAATAACTTCACCTTAGACAAGACACCCAACAAGATATGGCTGAATTTACATATCACATGGCAAGTTTTTTCTTCCCGAGACACGGAAATCAGCATCAAGTGTGAATTCATAAACTCATCAAACCCAACGTGCTGGAGCTGGGCTATCAGGCCCAGGAGTGTAAAAAATCCTTGGCCATGGAAGCAAGAATGTCAAAACCCAGCTGTCATTCAGAGGTCAGGTCACCACTAGGAGGGGAAGATTCAGGGTCACTGTGTCTGCCCCTAGCTTTATTTCTTCTTTGTATCCAATTACTGTGTCATAACATACCTACCAATGCAGGCTCCCTTTTTCATACCGGCCTCCTGGCCTTATAACTCATGCATTCTTGAAAGTAATCCAGCTTCAGAGCAGGACATGCAGTAATGTAACCCTCAAAATAGCTTATAGTTTTGTGCTTAAGGAAGTTCTCTCTGAATTGGAGCACTGGATTTGCTTCCAAAATTCAAATTTTTGGAGAAGTCTCCCTGAGAAGAAGTGGGTGCTATGGTCTGAAAGGCAGGGCAGGAGGTAACAACAGTTCCCATCTGTGCTGAGTGGCCACTCTGATGTTTCCTCTAGTTTTCAAAGTCATGACCAGTTTCTCAGCTCACGATGCAGATTCTGACTGGGAATTCCTGTTTGGAAGATCAGCCTATTTCAAGGTTGCAAGTGGACAGAAAGAAAGAGAGATGTAACTGAAAGATCACTGTGTTATTTCATGGTAGCTGCTCAGGAAATCAGGAGGTGTGAGACTCATTTGTTTGCTTTAGCACCTACTTTGTAGCACCTACAAAGCACTCAACATTATCAGCATTCCTGGAAGCAACCAACTTTCTGATATAGGTATGACACAATCATCTCTTTACTAGGCCTTTCTGGAGAGAATTCAGAAATAAAGGTCACAGGCAATTTAAAACAAAACAAAACAAAACAACACCCAAAGAAACCCCCACCAACAAAAAAAAAAAAAAACCAAAAACCAAACCCACAACCAAAAAATCTAAACCTGCAAAACCTGTTTACCATGAAATTTGAGAGTCTACCTATTCAGCTTAATCACAGTATGGATTTGAGAAGAAGATTTAGTACTAAAAAGCTATCTTACACCCATCAGAAGTACAGTCTCAAGTACTGTAACAGCCACTGTCTGGGAAATTCAGAGATTTTTTTGCTTTTTGAAAAGTTTGAATATAATTAACAGCTGAAGAGCTTGCCTTGGACAAATATTCCTCTGTAAGTACCAGCAAAAGGCAGGCATTACAGACTAGATTAAATCAGGTCCCATTACATAGTACAGTACATAGATGGCCACATCCAACCACCTTGCCTCCAGTTTCCACCCTGCAAACTTCAGAGACATGAGAGTTGTCCTTAAAGATCACTTGTGCATGGCTGAATGCAGGAAGCCCTGCTACCAACATTTTTCTTGACCCCCCTTACTTTCATATTAGACCTAGTCAGAAAAAGAATCTGTATAAACCAGTCATATGTATAATAATGTAAGAACACGATGTACATGGTTAGTTCTCACATTTAAGATGGGACACAATAAGTGTTCCTTGAAGACAAGCCAGGCAATAGCTTTTCAAAGAACTAAAACTTGGCTTTAGCAACAGATGTGGATAGCCAGGAAATATCAATTCTCTACCAGGAAGCCAAAAATGCTATTTATTTAATTTATTAAAATTTAGGCATGATTCTAATGGTACAATGTTTTTATAAAGACTTCAATAAAGACTAATCAGGCATCTTTGTGCAACGGAGGTATTTGATGCTAACTTTTCTCTTTTAACTATCCTTTGGAAACTATTTTTCCCATGTCACAAACAGCATTAGCAATAACTGAATACTGTACTGTATCTCCTCTTGCAGACATGGGTGTCTTATTAAGTCATTCCATCATTAATAGATTCCCATTAATAAATTGCCAAGAGTGAGGCCAGGTACAGCACCAAAACATGCAGGAGGCTGGGCAGACCAAACTTTTTAAAATGCAAAAATCACAATACTGCAGCTAGGATTCAGTTATTCAGATCTGCATTGTAGCAGTAGTTACCATGTCCTAGGAGTACAACGCATCACTTTTCAAAACCACTGCATAAAACACAGCAATTATTTAAACATAAGTAACTAATGCCATTACTGAAATTTACAGGCAGATTTTTTTTTTTCCATTCTTGTCCTCTAAAAACCTTCTACAGTGATTTGAAAGCAAGCTATTTTGTTGCATCACAGCCCTAAAAGAGGATGGTTGGGGGGAAAACCTTTCTTTCAGACTTAATAAATTCCTAGTACCCTCACTGGCTCACTTGAATGGAGATCCTTCCTCATGTCCATCCTTCTCTCTCCCTTCCACATAGGAGATCCATCCTTTTCAAGTGCACCAACACCTCTCCCCGAGAGAGTCAAGACTGCCTAGAGGGCATACTACAAAGCTTTGAAGGAACCAGGCAAGATCCTTCTGCAGGCTGGATGTCTCAGGAGCCACAATCCACTGTGCAAACTCTTGCTTTGTTTTTTGAAAGGGGGAGATGAAGTTAGGTTTCAACAATGCCAGCCTGCATTCCACAGAACAGGACAGCATTTCCCCAATAATGCCAGAACTTAGAAGTTCTCCTTATGAAGTTCCTGAAAACAATGAACTTAAAGTATTTGAAAAATAAAGTAAATCATCAGCAAAATGAAATTATGTAGAAGACACTGGTGGAGACAGTCTATACTACTTGAAAGGATGTTGCATTATACTAATTCAGCTCTCACTGAATAGATTTTATAGTACCAAGAGCTTTATCTTGAAATTTCCCTCAAAAGGCTGGGAGTTTAGAAGAATTTTTGATCCATGCACAAAAATATAAGAGGAACCAACAACTCGGCCAATTATTCATGTCTTTCAGCAATGTCTTATGTGTTATTTTTAGGACAGAAGGAATAATGAAGAAACTGGAAAGTAAACTAACCCTTGAAACTGAAACTAACCAGCTTGAATGCTGGGTTTTTCCTTCTCATCTTGTCCTCTCTCTTTCTTATCTGCCTTTACTGTCAACAGAAACTCATGTTTAAAACCACTCAACTATTCTTTCCTTCATGAACTTCATTTGAAGCCTGTTTAATTGTAGCTGGTCACTTCATTAGTGTTAAAGGATCACACTACTCCAGCTGTTCTTCTTTGCACTCTTATCCTGCCACAAAGTATATTGACCTAAATATTGTATCACTGATTTATAGTATTCGGTACTGGAGGAATAGAGAGAAGTTTCTCATTTTTCAAAGCCAGGACCAGGAGTTTGTGAGGAGTCACTGAAGAACCCGGTTGTAAACTACAGCTCCAAAAGACCAGAGAGAGGGGAAGGAAACTACTGGTGAAGTCAGCCCAGGTATATTGACATACTTTTATCATTAAGGATATGGAAGTAGGTTTAGGCCACTTGGAATGAATATAGAGAAGTTGTCAGAGAAGTAGAAATGAGACAAGGAAGGTTGAGGTCATCTGGAATTAAATCTGGTCAAGTATGTCAATGAGAACAAGAAGGGCTTCTTCAAATGTAACTATAGCAAAAGGAAAACTAAGGATAATATGGATGCATTACTAAATGGAGTGGGGATGTTGGTAACAGAGGACGCAAAGTTACTAAACATCTCTGCATTGGTCTGATACATCTCTTAAGCATCTCTGACCCAGGAGACCAGCGTAAAGGGATGTTGGAAGGAAGGAAGATTGGGTTAGAGAACACCTAAGCAAATTTGACATCCACAAGTCCATGGGCCCTGACAGGCTGCATCCATGAGTGCTGAAAGAAGTGGTGGACACCATAGTGAGGCTGCTCATGATCATCTTTGACAGGCCATGGCAGTCAAGAGAGATGCCTAAGGACTGGAAGAAGGCAAATGTCACACCAGTCTTCAAAAACTGCAAGGAGAACCCAGGGAACTACTGGCCAGTCAGCCTCACCTCAACCCTGAGAAAACTGATGGAGCACCTCATTCTGGAGTCTATCTCTAGCCACATGAATGACAAGAAGGTGATCAGGAGAAGTCAGCATGGATTCACAAATAATAAATCATGCTTAACCAATCTGATTGCCTTCTGCCATGAAACATCAACCTGTATAGATGAAGGGAGAACAGTGGATATTGTCTACATCAACTTTAGTGAGGCTTTCAACACTTCCACATGGGCAAAGTCAGGAAGTATGGGCTGGATGCGTAGACAGTGAGGTGCATTCAGAGCTGTCTGAGTGCCAGACCCTAGAGCGTCGTACTCAGTGGCACATGGTCAAGTTGGAGGTCTGTCACTTGTGGTGTCCCCCAAGGTCCAACAACACTGGGCCCAGTGTTGTTCACCTTGTTCATCAATGACTCAGGTGAAGGGGCAGATCCCTCCTCAGCAGTTCACTGATAACACAAAGCTGGGAGGGGGGGCCAGTACCCCAGAGGGCTGTGCAGCCCTTCAGAAGGACCTTGGCAGGTTGGAGAGATGGGCAGAGAAGAACTGGCTAAAATTTATCAAAAGCACGTGCAGGGTCCTGCACCTGGGGGAATAACCCCTGCACCAGCACAGGGTTGGGGGGCTGAGCTGCTGGAAAGCAGCTCTGTGGAGAGGGACCTGGGGGTCCTGGTGGGCAACAAGCTGTCCACGAGCCAGCAGTGTGTCATTGTGGCCAAGAAGGCCTGGGATGAGTTAGTAAGGGCATTGCCAGCAGGTTGAGGGAGGTGATCCTGCCCCTCTACTGAACTCTGGTGTGGCCACATCTGGAGTGCTGGGTCCAGTTCCAGGATCTGGAGTTTTGGGATGATTAGATGATTAAGGGACTGGAAGCTTTCACTTATGAGGGAAGGCTGAGGGAGCTGGGCCTCATCAATGCCTAAAAGATTCTGAAGGAAGGGTGCCAAGAGGATGGAGTCAGGCTCTTCTCAGTGGTGCCAAGCAATAAGACAAGAGTTAACAAGTAGAAATTGATGCATGGGGATTTTCATCTGAATATGAGGAAGAAATTCTTCAATGTATGGATGACAGTGCAGTGAAACAGACTGCTCAGAGAGGTGCTGGAATATCCCTGACTAGAGACATTCAAGAATTGTGTGGATGCAATTCTGTGCAATGTGCTCTAGGATGACTCTGCTTGAGCAGAAAGGTTAGACCAGATGCCCCACTGTGGTTCCTTCTAACCTTACTTGTCCTCTGTGATTATGTCCATGATAAATACCAGTGCTTCCCAAAAAACACACACACATATAAGAGATGCAATTACCAAGGCCCCAACTAGAAGAAAATAGTGCAGGAAACAATGCTGCAAGTTTTGTTGGTTTGGGTTCTTTTTAAGGATAAATGTTAGCCAGGTAATACAGTGAAGAAAGAAACTATCAGCTTCATATGACCCTGTATTTATCAGTAGCAAACATTTTGTCAACAATTGTGTTACCATTTATCATTTTTTAACAGGAAAAGTGAAATAAAGAGAAGAAACGAAAGCTGCAAGAAATGTAAAAGCAGAGTCATCCTATAGTACTTGTGGTAATGTAGAAATGCCTTTTTTAGGGGATGAGGAACACACATAACTCTGATTAAATACTAGCAGGTAACTGGAAAAGGGGGGGGGGGGTTGTATCATTATGATTAAAAGCCCTAAATTTTGCTGCTATTTCAGCTTCAGGAACTTGTGGTTTTAGAATCAACCACAGACAAATGTCTGCCTGGTGAGCACATGTGAATTTTCCCAAGCAGAGTGAGATGTCCTACTCAGAAGTGTCTGGGTAGTCATCGGTACTGGCAGCATATGCAACACTGGGGAAAAAAAGAGGGAGTGAGAGGAGGGAAAAACCCACAAAATAAAACCAGATTTCTGCTAGCTGTCCATAAGACTGATTCTCTTCCTCACAACCTGGTTTTGAAGAATGCTACAGTCAGGGCGTGGAAGGAATTGATACAAGGAGAAGAGCTATTTTGGAAAGGACTGATAATTCTCCCATGAATCTAAAAAATGTCTCCTTGCAAGAGTGGTCTAAGTTAAAAAGGTACTTGGTCTCCTTCTCAGTGTTTCTCAGCTTTTCAGCACAAGATAAAGAGCCCCAAAGAGGCAAGTCTGTTCTGTAAAACTAAAAAACAGAAAGTAAAAACAGCCTACATTTAACTTCATTCTTCTGTGTTGAGGGCAGCTGTAACACTCCCTTTTGGCAGCATTTCATTCAGGAGAAAACAGCAGACTTCTGCCCTTGGGAAACTAAAAACTAAATATGAAGGGAAGCGGTGACTTGAGCAAATGTCTTCATTTGTGACCATCCCTCAGCCTGTTGGAGAGGACAGTCAACACAAGAATGGGGAAAGTTCAGCATTTAAATACAATAGCTCATTTTGTTGCTTCCTCACTGGAGAATCGATGCTACAAAAGACTATTTTGCAATGAACAGTCTCCATTATATTTTTGTTGTTTGCATTACAACAGAACAGAGAAATCTCATCCAAGACCAATGCCTGACTAAAAGACACAACTTCAAATGTTTGTAGACTGATGGTGACCAACATATGGTGGGACCAGAACTGAGCTCAGAGGGAAGTAAGTTACTGGAGGTCAGAAATTGACTGAGAATGGACTGTATCCAACATCTTTCAATTGCACTGCATGGCACCAATACTCTTCTTTTTGCAAAGAAATAGAGATTTGTTACCCTTAGGCAAGCTTTTCTTTAAAAACATTACACTCTTGTAAATGAAAATTGTTTTGTATGAAAATGTACAATATATTTTCCCTGACTTTTGATAAAACAGGGATGGAGTTAGGAGCTTCATTTCTTTGTAGCTTCAAACAACACACTACTTTTAGAATGCACAGCTCATTTTCTAGCCTCAGTAAGGGAGATGACCATTAATCTTCAATATATGTTCCTTACTGTACTTGCACCATTCTAAAAAGAGGGCATTGAAGTGAGTTTTGTTCTAGGAGAAAGCTGAGGTCTCTAAAGCATCATAAAAGTGCTCAAAAGAAGTGTTTGCTTCTCTTAATAGCCAGGAAAATGCACTTCTAAATATCAACAGGTAGCATGTAATCTTTTATAAAAGAAAGACTAGATTCATTAGCAGAGAAGTAATAATTTAAATTTTCCAGATTTTCTGGTAGATTCATATAGTTTTATTCTTTCAGGCTCTCTGTGAAGATATTATCCTCAGTTACCACATTATAACTCTGGTCATGTTCCTGTTTGAAAAATCTAAAATGTTATTGATGGTCTAGTCTTTATATTATAAATTTCTGTTAGCCAGTATCCTATTTATAGAGCTGAACCACAGTTGGTTCAAATAAGAATTGCTCCTATCCCAATATCCCACAGGCTAATCTTTCTATTAGGTAGTATGCAAATTCTCATACAAACAAAATTTCAGCTATATATCCCTCTACTTTCCAATCTGTCACTTGTAAGAACCATTCCAGCTGTAGTTTCATATAGTGTCTTAAAAATGGCATAGATTTATTGCTTGGAGAATTTTTCATTTACATTTATTTCTGCTTAAATTTGCCTGACAAAGCATCAGTCCTCCTGACTAAAACTTACAGCACTTCTGGGGACAGAGTGCAGAAGACCTATGCTAACAAGCAAATAAAACAAGTGTTGACCCCATGTAGCCTGCTATCTCCAACCAGGTCTATGTCATGCAAACACATAACTAAGAGCCTTACCAGAGTTATTAGTTTCACAGAAAAGTACTTTTTCTCCTCAGTGAGGCTAAATCTAGGGAATCCTCACATCCTATTTTGCCTTTCCTTCAGTTTATAAGCAACACATCTGATACCTCCCCACAATAATTTTTTTTTCCTCTGACAAATTTCAAATGGGTTGGACAGCAAGGCAGGTTTGAAGCTTCTATTGCATTACACTAAGAGTGTTTTATGTCCTAGAGTACACAGCGAGGCATGAAAAATATTTCAGGGAAGGGGATGGGCAGAACAAGTCAATGGTGTCACAATTTACTACTCACACCTCCTGTTCTAAAGGGAACGTTTAAAGTTACTGTGGTGGACTGGCACACTGAACACACCCATAGAAAAATCAGAGTTCATGAGCTCTTATGTTCACATGTAACACAAGACACCTTGAAACAGCAGCAGGTCACCTCAAATACATTTAATACGTTCTCTCGCCCAGGGTGTAAGCTAGCTAGCCCAACACTGTAAAGCTTGTTTGCATCTGTGTCGATGGATGCCAAGCAGGAAGAAGTCACTGCTGCTCAGCATACATGGTATTACCCTTGGGTTGATCCTGTCATATTTTGTAACCCCTTTTGTTCACAAACTTAGTTGGAGAACTACCAGACATTTTCTTCTTTCTCTAAGAGCACCAGCCCTCTGCTTGGTTTACTTTTGCAGTTACTTTTTGTGGGTTAACCAATGGCCCATCACAATCCCTGTTTAATTAGTTTTGTTTCAAATGTTTAACTCAGCTCTGGGCTTTGCTCTGAAAGGAACCCTGTTCACTCAGGGTCTCTACTAGAAAAACTTGATGTATGCAACTAAACTGTCATTCATACCTATAAGGGCTAAAAAGTGCAGCAACCATGTGCTCTGACAGGTTTTTTTCTGTGTTTTTGCAAGTCCATAAACAAACATGACATTTGGAGTTGAAAACCTTTAGAGTTTTTCACTCTAAAGGTGACTTCTTGCCTACCCTAGTCCATGCACCAGTTGATGCCTTGATGCAAGTTCTTCAGTTCGGAACTATTTTGACCCTTGTTTTTAAGTTGTTTTCTAATACATAAAAAATAATTTTTACTTCACTACATGTCTATTGCTATTTCCAAAGTGATAGTAACCTTTTTGACTGTTATAGTTGTCAAATGGACCAAAATAAATCACAGCAGTTAAACAGGTGTCAAAAGAAAACATCTTTTGAGATGCTATGAAGTGAGGAATACAAATAAAATTTTAATTATATATGCACTATCATTTAATATTTATATGAAATGCTAAATACCTATACACTTCAAATTAATTTTCCAGAAATATTAGAAAAGATTTAGCACACAGAATGAATGGGCAAACTGCCATTTATGCACTGTTATTGGTAATGTGTGTCACAACTAAAAGTAAATAGAAGACAAATTTTCACTTAAATGCTGTAGGATGATTTGTAGGAAATTTAACATCCAAATACCGGAAATTTACTTCATCCCTCCCACTTCACACTGCTGGCAACATGTGGCTGTCCCACATCTATGTTCTTGTGGCTTTGATTCATTCTCAGATCAGTGATTCTCCCTCTGTCATTACACAGAGAATGTAAATATTTGCTCTGTCTGTATTCTGGTTTACAGACCTGATCCACTACTGAATATGAAGGCTGTAATTCAATCACAGGATCTGTTGCCATGTGTAAACTATGATTTTATGTTTCATGACTTAGGCTTTGCAGAGCAGCCGTCTTCCTACTCACCTCCCCCTCTCCTTGCCCATGACTGAATTATAGCTCTGTCTCTAATTGAAGCCTAGTATTATTCTATTTCTCTGCTGCAGAGAGGAAGACCAGAGCTATCATTCTGAATACACAGCAAGCCACAGGAGCCTGAATGAGGTAGTTTAATGACAGGTCCTCCTCCACAGCACATTTGCAGTCTTTCTGCTAATTAATTTGATTTCCTTTGTCTAGACTAACACAATACAGCAAGTTATGCTCTTTTAAAGGGAGATCATTAGCCTTTCAGTTCACTCCAAATGAGGAAGAAAGAAGAGTCAATAGACTGGAATCTGGGGGAGACTGACTGACTTCGTCCTTGACTACACCATTGCTTATGTTTTCACTTGACTAAGACTTTGTCTCCAGCAGAACCCGAGACAGCACTATCATCAGAGGAGAGACTATAATCAAAATCAGATATCGTCGGCATGTGCATGGCAAGGCAGTGGCAGCTACACAGAAGGGTTCTGTCTATGATGGACTGCAGTCAGCAGTGCTCTTCCTGGCAATCACTTGGCATTTGCTGTTCACAGCTCCTGACATCCTCGGAAGGCTGAACAAACATGTAATTAAAAACATACACAAGCTGATTTCTTCAGACTCACAGAACAAAAGGAGATTCAGTAGTGTGCCACTGGACTAGTAAACCAGAGGCAAAGTGAGTGATGGAGTTAAAGAAGTAACTTCCTCAGTATTTGGAAGGCAAGACCTACATTCGCCAGTTTTGACAATGACTGGAACTTAGGAGTTGGACAAAGTCTCAGAACTGAGTTGTCAGTCAAATACAGAACTTGGGAAACAGAGTGATGCATGACAAACAGATAATCAGACCTGGATTTGAAAGTTCAGCCTTCTGAGTCATCTGGGTAGATCCAGTTTTAAGGCCAGCATGGAAAGTGACAAGAAATCAGACATCATACAGGAGCCCTGTGGGGTGGAATGAGTTCAAACACTTTTTAATAACAGCAGGAAAGATCTTCTTCTATGACAAAAGAAGAAGGGAAAAAGCTGACAGGGGCAATCACCAACCCCTTCTGCTCACACATCCACAGAAAAGTGCCAGAGCTCCCCTTCTGTAGACAGTTCTAGAACTACTTCTGCCTCTGTAACCTCAGTTGCACTTATAATTTTGCAGCATCAGAAAGGAAGGATTCTAACTTCATGACTTACTGGCTAAGGGGTTATTTTTTTGGCTCATAGTAACTGGGCACCTTCTTTACTCAAACACAGACAGAAGATAAACTGCACCTGGAGGCTCGTTATTAACTTATTCTGACCTTGGTTTTTTTACAGTGTTTGGCCACAAGCCATTCAAACTGTGTCACCACAGTTAAGGTTTGAGTATTTTTCCATTATTGATGCTTTCAAGCTCAGCAGAGATTGACAATAAGTAAAAGGAAATCTAAAGATTCTTCTCTTTGGCTCTTTCAGAAAGCTAATCTCAGAAAGGTCAGGAAAGTATCTTGGAAAGAGTTAGCCAATATCTAGCTATAAATTTCCGTGTGAGATTGCAAGCTCTATTTCTCTTCCAGTTCTATTCAAGGACTCTTCCCCAGATCTACCTTAGGCAGCTCTTCCTTCAATCTAGAGAAGAGAGAGACAACACTTCTAATCTGGTAATCTTGCATGACCTCATTTTACTACACAGAAGGAAAAAGATACCAAGACCCCATTGCATGTTAGTGCTTAATTGGATTAAGAGCACTGAATGGTCCAATTAAAGTGGCAAAGAGCTTCCCTTCTGACACAACTACAATGTGAGAACCTAGCTAACAGGTCCACGCATGACCAGTAAATGCAAAACTGATTGGGAAGAGAGGCAAAGAGTGATCAGGAAGGTTGCCCCTTCAGGCTTTGGTTTCTTTTCACTTATTACAAAGTAGTCAGAAAACATAAGCATTACAGTTTACACCATTCTACTAATCCTAAACACTTACTGCTGGTTCAAGCAATCACACATTTCACACTGAAGCAGCAAGGGAGTTTAATCAGATTAAGGTTTTCTTCAATCAGATGAAAGTGCTTGTAGTGGCTCAGCAATCAGAGCTGGCTCATCTGTGACACTACCTAAGTCTCACTGTAGCTGATTATAGCTAAATAAGGTTATCCCAAAGAAAATGCTCTTATCCATAGATTTACTCTGGTTCCTAATGGGTGATCTCACACATATCTCACATATTCATTGATGAGCGATTTAGACCAAAAATACAAAAATCAATATGTACTCCCATGAACTATATTTTTCTATTTTTTTTCCTATGTCTCAGATAAACAGCAGAATTTTTAAAGAAGTTATATGTAATATGGGATAAAGAGGATAGGAATCTAAAATAAGGAATGAGGGAAAATGTCTTCTGACACTATGAGAACTAAACATATTGAAAGCCTTCTCTTGATATTGGAGAAAGTACTAACATTGGCCTATCTCTCCAAATAAGACCACCTAAATCAGATTGTGAATTGTCCTTATTTTTCTTTTCAACAGGAACTGTGCAAAAATTGGTTTTAAGATATTTTCAATGTAAAATTACTAAATCCTCAAAAGCCAAGAAGACATTTCACAGTTAACATGAAACACGTTTTTGTCTCAGTAATGGGAAAACCCTAAAAATGCATGTCAATTCAAACTAGGGCCTTCAGGTGCTTTCAGTCTAAAAATGTCTGTATGTCTTCCTCTGAAAAAGTATCTTTGGAAAAAAGTTTTGATCAATACTTCTGAAAACTTCCATCCCCACTGTATGAAGAGACAAAAACAGTTTCAACTGAACTTGCCACAATTCCTGCAGTATGATGGACCTCAATGGGTCAGTGATAACCACAGCCCCATGGGACTTTCTATGCTTGTATTTTGAAACAAGGCTCAGTAAAGAATTTGGCTTAGGAAAACAAGACTATGCTTCCTCTCTTCCCTTACTTAGTTTCAGAACAAGAGCTTTTGCTTTGAGTGATTATTTCAGCTTCTGTAATTTTTCTCCAGCACAAATATAGAGAAGCTTCATACATTTAACATCAGTGATTTGGGCAGCATGAGAGTATGGTGAATGTCAAAGCAACAGAATAGTAATTAGGAAAAACATTACAAAGAATGCACCTAGCAAAGGTAAAGCTAAAACCAGCTCACCTGTCTGAAAATCTTCTAACTTGGCAGAACCCCTTCTTAGAGGATCCTAAGAAGCTCTTAATTAGCACAAAAACTGAAGAGTACTAATTGCTACTTGGCAAAACTTTGCTTATTAAAAACACAGGGACATTTGTGGGTTTTTTCCTTTTGACTTTCAAAATCAAACACTTTGATTTACAACATGAATCACGCAAAAAGCTACATCAAAGCAAGTGCACACTTCAGTATCTATATCTTTGTTATAAACTTGAAGGGGAGGACTCAAGCTTACCTAAGAAAATTTTTTAAAAAATAAAAATAGGAGAATTAAATCATTAAACTGTATGGTTTAAGCAGAATGTGCAAGGGCACTGCAGACTTGAAACAGAACAGAAAGCTAGACAGGTGATTTTGAAATAATAGAAACAGACTTTAGAATGCAAGCTTCTAGTGGATTTACAGCATAACTGTAAAGAAGACATAAAGAGCTCCTCTTGATACTATAGTTTTAACAAGGTCTTCTCTATTCTCCACTCCCCCAATAAAAACCAAAATATTATGTTTTTAAAGCTGCTTGTCAAATCCATGGCAACGCATCTAAGAAACAAGAGGTTTAGAGACACATTGGAAACAGGCAACAGGGACATACACATCACTTGAATCAATGTGAGCAATCCAGAAAACACCTGTTCCCACACCTACAAATCCTCCAGTTTCATTCTAAACTTGACATTGCTTATGTGTCCACATGTTAGTGTTTCTGTAGGATGCCCAGATATAGAGCTGGGCAGGTGGTGATGCTGTCTGCTGCCATTCACACAGAAGACAGCTGAAATTTGGGAGCCTCTCAACAGCTCCCCAACAGCCCAGCCATCACTGAGTGGAAGATGAACAGCAAAAGCTGCTAGCTACTCATCATCCAAAAAGCCAGTGGGGGACGCTACTTACCTTTCTCGTAACAAGCCTTTCAACATCTTCCCTGTTTATGAATATTAGCTCACGGTTTCAGTACACACATGAACTGGAGATAATTTGACCTGCATTCCCCTCCCATCGTAAAAAAAAAAAAAAAAAAAAAAAAATTGCAGAAAAGGTTGAGAAAATGGAAACACAGAAGTGAGTAAATGGAAAACACAAATGGGCATTTGCCCTACTTCACAGTTAAAGCTGGATTATGAGGTAGGCCATAAACACAAAATTCCTGGACCTGAAGGGAATTACAGTACTATATTCAAGATTGTTTTGATGTCATTAGGTTTTGAGGTATGGGAGGGTGAGGTCTTGATTTAAGCTCCCTGTATTATATCATCCTTTCTGACAGATTAAGGAGGTCAACTGTTCTAGATTATCAAGTCCAAATGAAAATAATCACAGACCAAAACAACTAAAACCTATTCCTTTTTCCCTCAATTTTGCATTCTGATTAGAATATTGCAGCATATTGGTTCAAATATATATTCCCACTATATATAGTCGTTTTAGGACAGCAAAACTCCACTTTCAGGAAGAGTAATGGCACATAGAAAACCCTGCATCTGACCTTGAGAAATAACCAAAACAGCAATGAATGTCACCTGGATATATTTCTGAATGCAAACCATGCCCCTCTGAGATAAAGCTTAAATCATCTTATGCTGTCACCCAGCCCAGGATGCAGTTTAAGTCTTCTGAACTGTGAGCCACGGTCACTCTGCTCCTGATCTCTCATTCCCCACCACCCAGGATACAGGCACGTGCACAGCCACACAGTCAGCAAGACTAGTTTGCTGATCTAGCCAAAAAGGTTTGGATTTTTCTGTTTTGCCTGCAGGATCAGTGGTGCTGCTGGGCTCCTGTGCCAGTGCTGGGCTGCTCTGCCTTCCCAGTTCCAATCTACAAGCACACTGCCTCCAACCAGTGGCCACACCACACCCTGATACTCCTTCCAGACTGGGGCCTGGGAACGCTGTCACCCAACTTACCTGTTTCAGGGCGGAGGAGGCTAATGTAACTAGGAGGGTGTGGCTGATAAAGGCACCGTTGACAGATGAAACTGCATGCTTTGGCTTCCTATAAGAGATGCATGGTCCTTATATCTAAATGGTCTGATGTCAGTAGATCGGTCCGTACCACTGCAGTGAGAAGGATTGATAATAACAATAATAACAATAATAATAATAGAATAGAAGAGAATGTGATGAGTAGTACCATTTCAGATGCCGGAGAACATCACAAAGATGTTTGTTTAGGCTGAAACATCAGAGACAGACCCTGTGAGAAGATGCACACTCCTCCACAGTGGCCACTGGAAGCCAGGTGAGAGATGTGGCAAATTTGAACAGGCATATGTGTTGGGGCAGCCAGCTCTCCATCAAAACCTCCTTCTGCTATAAAGACACAAGAACTTTATTATGGTAAGTGTCTTAAACACTACAGCTCTAACTTATTACTAGATTTCCAAAAGTGGTATGTGCAGGTTATCTCAAGTCCTCAGTGGATATGGGGTACTTAAAAAGAGGATCTTTTATCTTATCTTGAAAATATGCTCTGCAACTGTAGTGCAAAACTAAATATTAAACATGAAAAAAGAAGTATGAAAATACTCTATCTTCTCCATCCCACTGTCTGGCTTTGGAGTGTCTTGCCTTTTAAGTGAAAAGGTTTCTACTGCCAAAACATCAGGGTTTTAAGTGATTAAACACAACCACTGGTTACACTGCAAAAAAATGATCTATATGATACATGAAACACTGATGCCTTCTTCTTCACTCCTTCTCCATTATCATTATCACTCTCCCTGTCCTAACATTTACCTTTGCTGGATTCTCTATGCCTGATCCAGAATCTAACCTGGAAGATGGTGGCAAAATGACTCTTTCTTCATGTGAAGATGCTATGTGCTCATGCAATTAGTGCAATGCAAAGTTAAACAAAACCAAATTAAGGACAAACAAGCAGTGTGATTTGGCAAAAAAATTTGGAGGAAACACTTTTCCATTCACTTTCCAGGTAACAGATTGGCCAGAATGCTCCTGAGACAGAACCAATCTGATGGTTTATAGCTTGGGAAAAAAAAAAACCAGTTATAATACATTTTGAATGCAAATATTTGTCCAACCTTCCTTTCAGAACAAAGCCCTAGAGCTATAAAAAGAGTTGGTCACTTGTTTCTGCTATTGAATTCATATGGATTTTTACCCTCCTTAGGCAAAAGCCTAAGTTGTGCATTCACATGACATAGCAGGAGATGGAGTGATGCTGCTAATATCTGAAGAAGAAAAAAAGAAGGCAAACATTCAGGAGCATTCCTTCAGCAGAAGACTGAAGCAGTCTGTTCATTTTGCCCCAGAATGTTTCTCAGGTGATGGCTTCAATGCCAAAGAGCACCAGCTTGTACATCTGCCACCATACAGACACCACAATCACCAGCCAGTTAAAGGGAACATGCCTTATGCACAGAACCTGTTTATTAAGTTTCTCCCTTGTTACTGTAAAAATACACCTTCATTCTCCAAAAGCCTGGGTGATTCTGGAACCACATGGGCTAAGGCTTTCCATTTAACTACAGCTGCTTTTATGCAAGAATAAATGAAATATAATTAATAGTCAACAGATAGGACTAAGTTCTCACGCAGGTATGGGAGCATTTTAGTAATTAGGACTCTGATTAAGACAGGGCAGCTTTAAACTAACACTGCAGAAGTTAAGCAAACACTTAACTGGCTTCCTATATTCAGGCCTAAAAGCCTGTTAAATTTACCAGACCTTAGAAGAAAAGCGTGGTAATGTATCCTGCACACCAGCAAGTCATAAGCGGGGAACACACCCTCTACCCACTTGTAATTAGAACTAAGAGATGGAATTTGTACAGCAGTTGAATAAGTTTGAAGTTTAGATCAGCTGGCATTTAAACAGTGAAAGGTACCTAATATCTTAAATGTGTAACTCCTATTTTAAATCAATTGTGAAGTAATATTTATTCTTCTTAAAGGCTCTGAACTTCACTGACAGCTTTTTGTTAAATCAGCTCCCATACAGTCCCCCCAATGTTCTATGCATTGGTGCCTCTCACAATGGTCATCACAGTAGACAATAAACTCCTCTGCACCTGGAAATTAAAACAAAAATCCAAAAGCAGAAGCTAATCTAATTTATATGCTAAACTCTGATGTGTGACCACCACCCTTCACTGATGGTACACTAAGGATGTTAAGGACAAATCAAGAGTCTATTTTTGGCTCTGAAAGCATGGGTGCACAAACACAGAAAGGAAAGTAGCAGATTATGAACTAGTTCTGGGCACCATGCTTCAGGAAAGCCATGCAGTCTACCCAAGGGGAGGCAAAGAGGAAAGACAAGAGCATTTGTGGACACAGAAACCAACTCAATGTGGCAAGTTTGCAGGACTCAGTGGTCTTTAACACAAAGAAGCAAAGTCCAGAGGAGTGATGTTAACAGCTTTTAAATGCATAAAAGGCAATAGCAAAGAATGAAATTATGGTTTTAGTCTTCATAAATCTGAATGTAGTAATGTTAGCAGATAAGATTTCAGACAGTATTCCTATTAGCAAGCACCATGATACAGATAGTGAGGCATTGGAATTGATTTGCCTAAGTTTGTAGACTCATTATCAGGATTATTAAGGAAAACGTGATGCAAAAGGAAAAAAACAAAATCACATCTGCCATGGATAATGTTAGCCGAAATGGATCCTAATAAGCAGGAGAAGAGCCAGACAACTTCCCAGAGCTCCTTTAATTCCCTTTTAAGTAAATAGACACATATACATATATGACATAGAACAATTATTATCCACCAAAGAACCATCATTTTAATAGGTTGTGGAGTTTTTTTGCCTAGTTTTATCATCTCCTCATCTTCCTAAGATTTTTGGTTTTGTGCTATCACAGAAATAAATCTTCATTCTTTTTGCTATGGGGTCACCAAACCACTACTCAAAGCCAGATTGATGTTTAACACACTGTAATCTGCTAAATGTGAATTTACCAGGTTTATAATGCAGATACTATCAGGTGGTTTCAGAATTAAAGACTCAGTTTGATTTCTTTTGCTGCAGGCAGAATACATAACTTTTGTGCAATGCTCCTCTGTTGGCAAAGGAGGTCAAGATTCAAGATTTTCAAGAATATCCTGGCTTTTCTAAAATTTCAGTTATTTAGAGGAAGCATTGCCTTGTTTATTTTTTGAAGAAAATGAATGGAAGTTATAAATCATTAGAAAATAGGTTTCCTAAAGCATATTTAAATATGCATAAAACACACAGACGCCATTTTCCACATAAGACTAATATGGGCAGTTTTAAACCATCTTTGAAGTCAAATTTCAAGACAGAGAAGTCAAAACTGTTTAATTAGCCAGAGTGGTTAGTTGAGAAGATGGAAATATTGGGCCATGCACACTTTTTCCCCATGATCCCTTCAGAGTCAGTGACAGATGCACTGAACTAGAAGGCTGGCAATGGCCCTGCTGCTGCGACACCAGCTGATGGAGCTGCCAAATTCCACAACCAAAACCTGAATGGGACAGCTGAGTGGCTTCTTACCCAGCGGTCTCAGGATGACAAACAACCACATCCTCAAAGCCTCAAGATCTGAGGCCAACTGCAAAGCTTTGCACAGAAGAAAACATCTGTAATGTCCTCATGACGGCAAACACCCAAATTCCTCTCTATTTGTAATACCTGTAATTAACAGGTGTGGAATAGTTTGTCAACAGCTGTTATCATAAAGCTATGGTATTTGTCCTACAAGCACAGCAGTGCTTTGTGAAGCTGTAACCACTGTCCAACACTCCCTTTCCCACAGAGCACAACAAATAAGATAATGAAATTGCCTTCAAACAGAAACTGAACTCACACCGGAATAGAATTCAAGTTCCCCATCTGTCTTCTTTTTCCTTCCAAAACTGATATAAGCTTTGAAATATTTACTTACTGTTGCTAGTTCCCTGAAATTAATATAGAGAGTAAAGGTATCTCCTTGCCATTTTCACTAAGAGGAACTGCTTCCTAACGTAGATATATTCTAATATTTCAGATTACTATAAACAGGTGAGGTGACATCACAGTGTGTGGTTTCCTAAAAGCCAGGAAAGAGTCATTAATCTAAAAGCAACTTACAACCCATATTGGTTACTTCTTAACTATTACATTCTTATTATGTGCTGTTATTTAGTAACCTATATACTACTATTTCTGAGAGAAGACAGTTGCTGAGGTATGTTTTTTAAACCAATGCTACATGTATACTCTCTTGTAACCCAATACAAAGCTAGGATCAAGTGGATATTCACATGTTCATGATCTAATAAAAAGTAAATCCATCCCTCATTGCCAAGGAATTACTTCAGGATTGAAACAAAAGGGAAGTTTAATACAATACAGAATCCTTAAACAGATCAGTGCAGCAGAGGATGAGAACACCCTGCAAGTCTTCATACACTAGGCAATACTCACAATGCTTCTACCAACAAAGAGTTCCACGCCTGCCCAGTGTGTTCAGTAAGCTCAAGAAAAGAAAACACGGCAGATGGGTTGATTCTCTGCAAATATGTATTTAAAAATACTTCAGAGGCTTTATTTGACAAATATCGACATCACTGAAGTGAATGGAGAAAATTATTTTAGTTCAATAAAGACAATAATTTTACTCTGTGGAAATACCAGTACAAAATCCTTGAGGTTTAAAATATATAGTTATTTAGATCAGGCAATGATCTGTCTTCAGGTAGACCTCCTGATATTTGACACATTTCAGGCAACACAAAAATGTACTGCCATTAAAAATATTTGATCAGTTTGAAGTAGCCAGCAAATGCTTACACATAAGTTATTTTGACAGCTGACAGACAGAAAAAAAAAAACTATGACACCAAACAATGTTTACCAGGAAGCAATTTAAAACAACAAATTAACAACATTTATGTTCTTAGAATATCTTGAAATTCTAATAAAACTTATTTTTCATTTGCACTTAATACCATGCTGTATTTATTTATTTATGCTATAGTTATTTTTTTATATTTAAAATCATAATACACTTTTAATTATTTTTCATCTAGCTATGAAGAGGAAAAAAATGGACAAGGGAAGAGAAAACTCCAAAGATTAATGTTTTCTGCCTAGTGTGAAATAGCAAAAAAATCTAGCCTAGTAAATCCTAATCTAGGTTAAAGAAGCCCTTGGTGTTCAAGGCCACCAGTATTTCAAGAGGTTCTGTAAAACATGGCTGAAAAGGTATCCCCCCAAAGTGCCTGGACAAGTTCCCTCTTTTTAAAGACATCCAGTCCAATGAAATCCTGCAAGCCAGAGGTAACCCAAACTTTCTGTTTTCTGATTTTTGTTTTTTATGTAAGTTAGTGAAGCTGCCTGGCAGGCTCACTTAGGACCTCTGAGAATGGTTCAGTTTTCCATTAAATGCCTTTCTAAGATGTTTAAACCCACAATATAGTATCAACACGACACAGATAATTATCTACTACCATTTTCTCTTTCCATGACCTTAAGTATAAGGATCTAGTAAACTTAATGGAAGACCACTGTGGGTAAAACATTGAAGTAAGTGAAGGAGAAGGAGCTGTAATACACATTTTTATGGGGGGGTGAAAATTTAAAGAAATGAGGAGTATTTTGTGGCACAAGTGCCATGCAATTCTAAAGCAATACATATATAAATATAATAGAAATCACCCCATACTCCACTGATTTACACTCCTGGTTTGAACCAAATTAAGACTTAGTTAAGGTTCACTTCAGAGATACCAGACCAGCTGAAGAAACCAGAGATATCAGATCATCTGAAGTCATAAGGTTCAGTTTCAGCAATGGTGACACATAACTGTTTTTCTAAAGCTAATGGTAATTTTCCCACAATGTTTGCATTACTTGTTGGCTTCATAACACAAATGTCTTGTTTGGTAGTTTCCTGGCTGGAAGGACCTTGTTACTGCCAGTTGGCGGTACCAGGCAAATCATTTCAGCAAAGAAAGGCTGATCCTAATCTCTTCTCATGCAAGGCTAATACAGTATCAGTGAAGAATTCAGTATCTGTATTCCTTTGGGTGCACAGCTCCCAGCTGAACTTTCGATTCATAACCTGGTTGTTATATATAAAGGACTTTCTCATCTTGAAGTAAAGTAATGTTCAGTGATTCTTAAAAGCATCTGGGAAATCCCACAGCCCCTGAAAGGCTCACCAGCTCTGAACTGTGACATTCTGGCTACTGGCACCAGGGGACATTCCTTATGTGAGGGCTTGACAGTAGAGGGGAGGGGTAAAATGTGCCAAACTATACTTAGGATCTAATTACATCTTCTTATAGCTCCAAGGATCTTATTACCTTTAGTTCCAGAGTGTAATATAACTGTCCTGGTTTAGGGTAAATTTGGGAGAAAAACTCTGTAAGGAGCCCCCAGAAATCAAACCCCCACAGCCCCTCCCCCCCCCCCCACAACTGGTTCGGGAAGAGTTTCTTCGGACATAAGTGGAAAAAATCCTGTTTATTTAACAAGCAAAAAAAAAAAAAAAAAAAAAATTAAGAACACCAGATGACAAAAACTCTTTCACCACTCTGAAGAGATGACAAATTCAGAAAGTGTCTCCTGGGAGTGGTCACCCAGTTCTTGGTCTCCTCTGCTGGGGATGCCCCCTGCAGATGACCAAATGCAGGCTCTCAGTGTTTCCTGGTGTTCCCCAGGTCCCAGTCCAGAGCAGGTTGGAATGATATTCAGGAATGGGAAAGGAAAAAAAAACAGCCCCACAAAAAAAATTGGATTGCTTAACTAAACTAACTAATAAGCAAAAGCAAAGGCAAAAGCAAAGGCAAAAGCAGAAGCAAGAGCAAGCAAGCAAAGCCTCTCCTAGACAACAGACCATGGGGGGAGGTGAGCCGGCTGATAACGATACAAAACAAACCTTCACTTTCAGAGTCAGTTCTGAAATCACAGAACATAATATCAAACATAAACAGAACACATGGTTGGGGATACAAACACCATAACGTCACCCTAGGACAATAACCTATGCATTCAACCCTCATAGTGATCCTCCCCAGCTGCAGCTGCATCTTTTTCCATGCAGATTGAAAATCTCAGCAGATACATCCAAAAACAGGAGCATTAAGCAGCACCTTGCATCACATCTTAATCGTTCTTCCTCCTTTTTTTTTCTGCATACTTCTGCAGAAGCCTCCACTTATGAGATGTAGGGCTCTGTAAACACTCATTTCTTCAGCATTATCTGAAGTTTAATAATTTCCCACCTTGGCACACTGACTTGTGCACACTTTCCGGCTAATCCCCCAAACTCCCTATTGGCAGCACAGAGAGTGCAGGTGTCTGCCCTACCTCTGGAATTCCTGATACCAGACATCTAATTTTTGTGTTCTTCAATAGTCCTTAGGAATCCTGAGAGCAATGCCTCTTGTCGTGGTTTGTTACGGAAAAAGAATTATTTTGGTTGCTCAGTTTCACATTTAAAAACAGGTGCTTTGGAAAACTATGACTTGCACTTCCATAATACTGTGCAGTTCAGTCTACAGATCATTTAATTTTGCTTAGAAGCCACCTAGGCTGGTTACCAAAAAGCAGTTTACCTTTGCTATTAGTCTACTGCTTCTCTGCAAGATTTATTAAATTCAGACTGTCAAGCTAATATATTTTCACAGCTCCACATACTAAGCAAGGAACATGTAAAATTCTTAGCCTTTGTGATTTTAGGCAGAGGAAAAGTTCAGCACTGTTAAGAAGAAGGTTTAAGACAAGTTATCCTACAAAATGTTTTGGACTTCATGTTCACAAACCAGCACTCTAAGCACTGTTATTTGTAGACTTCTTTTAACCTTCTTAGGAGGCCAGTCTTCTGCATAGTGAAAATAGGTGGGAGGAAAGAAGGCAAAGACTACTTCTATCCGCCACATAACTAAGCAGTTCCACAGTGATTATCTGATCATTTAGATTCTTCTTAAGTTCTTTTTAAGTCACTCAGAGATTGTGTTGAAATTTCCAGAATAAAAGCAAAATGCTCCTTTCATTAACTTATGCATGAATCAAGGTTTTATTACAAGTCATACATATATGCAAGGTTGGGTGAACAGGTATATTTTAAGTAAAGGGTAAGCTGATATGAGAAGGTGACCGAGACAGAGGAGCAATGTCACAGCAATTCTGGATTCTTGATTTTTTTAGTGTAGCAAAATAATGCAATCCCATGAGCAGAAAGTGAGAAAGAGAAAATGGCTAAATACTTAGTCTTCATCTTCATCTCCCCATTCCCCTACTATGCCCTGCAGAGGTGCCCTGTGAACAGAAGCAAGCAAGATCTACAAATGTGAAATCCTTCTTCTTGCAGACACCAATGATTGCTGTCTTCAGCACAGATTCAGCCAGCATTTGTCTTTCTCCCTTTTCTCCTGCACATTCATCCTGAGCATAGAGATGACTCAATAGTGACAAAGTAAATCATCCTTCAAAGAGAAGTCAATAGTGAATAACTAATTTTATCTGTCAAGAGTTAACATGCAATGAATACTTGTGAAGGTTACTCAACATAAAATCTACTAGTGGTTAGATGTGAGTTCCCTCACATAAGCTAACCAAAGAAGTCTATGAAGTAATAAATCCCACTTGACTTCTCATGAAAAGCCTTAAAAACAGCAAGCTGTATGTATACACTCCTAGAAAAAGATTATGCCCTAAGAGACAGTTAAAAACTCTTAAGTAAGATATCTGGCTGTAATCTAAGTACTGTAAGTATTTTGTAAGTATTTCTTAGGAATCATGTCAAATTGCCATGTAAAAATACTTTAAAAAACAGTGAATGTGTGAGCAGAATAGTTTGCAACCAATTAAAAAAAAACATAAAGCTGCTTTAAACAGCCCAAAACACTTGTTGAACCCACACACACTGTGAAGCCATAAACAGTCTGGAAGTTAACTTCAGATCATTGAAAAGTTCAACACACTTTTCACTTCTGTCACTATTTTCATTTTTCTTTTTTTTTTTTCACTTACACAAAAGCATTAATCTGTTTGGATTTTCTTCTTGAATGTACTTTTCAAGTTTTTATATAAATTTCTAGTATGGCATGATATCTTTCCTATAAACTCTGTGAAAAAATAGCTTATGATGTTTAAAACATTCTATTTAATTCAAAGAAATTAACAGTCCTCTTAAAATGTGCAAGCAGCAGTTGTATATTCAGAAATCCAGGCTGTAAGTATACATCCCCTAAATTTTCCTAACTTCTTGAATAAATAGATCCTTTGAGGTTTCCCAGATAAGATATATTTTATATTACTTAGGCTACCGAAAGAATGCTTTTGCCACTTGTGCAAGTAGAGCTGAAAGTGCATTTATCTTGCTATAAATAAGATTACTCTTAAAGAACAAAGTTCAGAAGTGTTAATGCCAACCCTTTAGTGGACATATCTTTAATAGGTTAACTCCATGTCTCAAACCACCTAAGCTAGTTTAACTCAAATTTGAAATCAATTCTGACCTTTACAATATATGCAAGTCAGGAAAATCTGATTGAATAATTTCAGAATTAACTTATAAAAGCTTTATCATAAAATCTAGGTAGGTACAAAGCTGTTTTGAAAGTTTTCATTTAAATATTATGTTCATTCACAACTACCATGAAAATCACACAGACTAAAAGGTATAACTGAAATGTCCATGAACAATCTATGTATGGAATAACTCAATTCATCAAAAGCAAATCCTCTCGTCCCTACTTTACAGTACTTGGGTTTAGATAGGCTGCTTCAAAAGAGAAAAGTGCAAGGGCAATTAGCAATTCTTGTCTCTTTCTTTTACTACAGTTAATTTTTTTACAGTATGAATGGCCTTGTGCAAAACATAGATGAAAACTTTGGATGTCCCAGGTTAGAAACATTAAATAGTGAAGGTAGCATAGCAATACACACGGGGTTGAAATTCTCACTGTATACAAGGCATGGAAAAAAGTGTTAGGTTTTTTAAGTATAAAAGAATATTCACATTGTCTTGAAGTAATACACTGTTCTCCTTCTCTGTGCAAGGAATTTAATCCAGTGTGTGCAAATCTGCATTAGAATTCACATCCTTACAGGCTTTGCAGAAAAAACAAATATTTAATTTTTTTGTATCTACACATAAGGTCAGAGCTACCTCTTTTAGATACTATTTATATTTGCTTGCATGCACATGTACCACACTGCAATAGCAGTTAATAAGAGAAACATGTTAGCCTTTCATAATTTTTTAAAGTGCTCAATTACAATAAGAGTTTTTACAGTTCATAAAGTGAACCATAAGGTTCTGCTAAAAAAATGACAGCACTTCACAGAAAGGTTTGGGTTAAAAGGCAACTTGCCAGTCTAATCCCCTTGCCATGGGCTATGACATATTCCACTAGACCAGGTTGCTCAAAACCCCATCCAACCTGGTCTTGAACATTTGCAGTGATAGGATACACACAGCTTCTCTGAGAAAGCTGTTCCTGGGTCTCACCACTCCCATTAGCCCACGTAATTTCAGAAGATTTGGGAATTCTGGTCTCCAGGCTGTCTCTCAACAATCTTATCTAAAGATTTCCCGCACAGCAACTAAGCCTATCTATTTAGACCACTAGGGCCACTCGGTACTTACAGGGTTTTGAAGACATCATGCAAGGAGTCTGTACCTACCAACCTTCATCAGTTAGAGAATATACAGTGTTTTGAACACTTATATCAACACAAAAATGTCAACATTTACCGCACAGTTTCTGAGCCAATTTCCCATATGTATTGATTGTATACCATTTCAGACATGCCAGAGGGCACAGAGAAAGGCTGGAACAGAATTAAGACATAGCCTAATGGCCAGAAGCAGAGCCAAGGGCAGGATAACCCTTTCAGTTTAAAAGTTTAGACCTATGCCTAGCTAAAGTGATGTCACATGGGCTGTAGGCACGAGAGAAAAACATGGACACTCTCTGTACCATTAATACTTTGTGATGCTTTTGGCAGGGAGAGTTAATAGAGTTAATTTTTGTGACAGTAGCTGGTTTACAGCTATTCTGGATATGACAGTATTGATAACACAGGAACTTCTAGTTATTGCTGAACAGCACTTTCAAAGCATCAAGGCCTTTTCTGCTTCTGATCTGACTCCACTAGAAAGTAGGCTGGGGAGAAACAAGTGCAGGGACACAACCATGACCCCACCTCACACATGGGATATTCAAGGCATTTGTCTTGCCAAGTCACCACTGCACAAGGTGAAGCCCTGCTTTCCTGGGCATGGCTGAACACCTGCCTGCACATGGGAAGGAGTAAAAAAAAATCCCTGTTTTGCTTCGCTTGCATGTCCAGCTTTTGCTTTCCCTGTTAAATCATCTTTATCTCAACCCACAAGTTTTCTCTCTTTTACTCCTTCGATTCTCTCTTCCAATCCCACCAGGTAGGGGAGTGCATGAGCAGCTGTGTGGGGCTTAGTAGCCAGACAAAGCTAAACCATGACACAGACTTCAGAGATTCTTAGATTCTGTCACCTAAAAAACACTGGTCATGAATTGAAATCAAAAGACCATCACAGAACCTTTAGCAAAGTTTTACAATTAGTATGTGTGGATATTTTCAGTTCAGTCAGAGAGAAAACGACGGTTTCTAACCAGGCAGAAGTCTGGGAAAGAGTTGAGAAAGAATGTAAATTTTTCTTTATCTCTATTGTTGTTCACATTGTTTATAGATAAGTTCTGCCACTGTGCGTCATTCACTGCACACGAATGGTGTGACATGTTTTTACTCTAGGACCAACAGAATGGGTCTGGATGATACTCTATATAAAAAGATGTATTTGAAATAAATCAGAGTTCTACTCTCAAACCTTCTGGATTCCTTTCATACCGTCCTGCCTCAACGGCATCAGACAGGACTTCAAAATCACACTGAAGTATGACTCTCACCCAAAAATTCTATCATCTACTGTATAACTGCTATATATGTTACTGTGCATCTAGAAGTTCAAAGTGCCTCTGTTGCTCAAATTAAGGCATCAGCCTTAATCACAGTAAAGTAAGCCAGTGTTCAAATGTTTTTAAAGGAAAAATAAACATATTGGTGAAAAAAATCTAATTTGGAGCACTTCATAACCAAAAAATCTTAAATTGTAGTTCACTTTTATAATAAAAAATAAGCCTCCCTTTAATGAATACAAACCAAACCATGCAGATTCTAACTTAACAATAGAAGCAACTAATTTGGGGTGGTTTGATAAACGGTGATAATAAATCTAAACCCACAATAAATATAAAGACCAATAAGTTTCAATGGTCTTAAAAAAACACATCTAAGAAGAAAACCCAAACAAGCACGGCATTAGCATCTCAAACTCTTTGTATCTTACACATGCAGATAAAGTAACAGCTTAAGTCAATCACGTTTGACTGCTATCCAGTTATTTATATGAGTAAATGAAGCTGGCGTCCAAGTGGGGAGATGAACTGGCAGCGTGCCGTAGAGCCTTGAGTTAAAATTTGTATATAATGGGGCACACACTGCAAGCACTCTGACTGCAATCTATGGGGACAAAGCTAAGCAGAAGCACCAAAACAGGCAAAACTCTGGTTTACCTAATGACAAAGCCAGAGATTTCTTCAATCTGCAAGTGAACTTGCCAAGGACGGACCTGCAGAAGAATTCAGCCCAGCTGTGGTGTGAAGTGCCTGAATCTGTGAGTATTGATGATTCCAAGATTGTATAAAATCTCTGTCTTTCTGCCCCGGTGCCAAAGAAGAAGCCATAATTCGTCTGTGCTGTTTTCAAGGTTGTTTCTTCTTGCTTATCTCTAACATGTTCTGCTGCCCTGCTGCAGGTCTGTCCTGCAGGGCAGCGTGTGGGGCTCTGCCCCTCAGTGGGATGTTACAAACATTATATACCAGAAACTACGTGTGCTATATTTACAATAATGTGCCAATATCTACCATCTACGTTGAACAGTGTGTCTCCAGCCTAAACCAATAGAAAAATGCCAACACTAAAGTGAAACATGGAGGGCATGAAGAAGGAGGAAAAGGACAAGACACACCCAATCTCCTCCATCTTGTCCCCTCTGAACCCCTAATCTAGAAACCTAAAATTTTACTTTTGCACCCGTGCCACACTTAATTATTACTCCTATCAAACACTCAGAGCTTGTAATTCATCCTGTAAGATTGAAAACACTTTTCCATGGACAGAGATCAGAGACAGTGTCTCTCGGGGCTCTGTACAGGGGGGTTTCTGACCTCCTGCCAGGGTCCCAGGCCCTCCAGGGCAGCCAGAGGGAAGCCCTGGATTCCCACAGTGAAGCCCTGGAGTGGCCAGTGGAGCTACATACACAGCAGTCTCCCTTGAGACAGGAAACCCTTGGTATGGGCTGTGTACCCGTGCATTTGCAGTTCTATTACCTGAACGGATCACCTATAGGCAGAATAAAAATTCCCATGGTTCCTGGAACTCTTGAAGACTCCACAACATGCTGGACTGTACTACAGTCATGGTTGTAATGGAAAGGCATGGCCCTTAATGAAATTATACATTAGCTGGCATGGAAAGGTCATCTCCACTGATTCCACAGACCTTTAAAGACCATTTGGGGGTGAGGGGTGGGGGGGGGGGGGGGGCGTGGTGGGGAGAGGAATCCAAGAGAATGAAATTATTCCTCCACAGCTTGAACTAATTACATCAGACTTTAATATCTGAAGCAGGTTAGGAGCTCACATTCACATCTTACATCACCAGGAAAAGGAATGAATATTTTGGGATTACTTCATGGGTAGCATACAAAACCATAAATTTCACAGAAAGAGTGATCCTTGCTTTTTAGGCTTGTTTCTAAGAATTATCATAGTTGAGAGGAGTGTGGAAATTAATTAATTTCCCTAATCAACTATTTATCAAATAAATGTATTACCATACACACCATGAACAGTTAATTGCAGTAGCTTCTATAACCAATAGTGACTTCATCCTGCAGTTCCTACTAATTACCAACATATGGTGGGAATAATCCACTGGCCTTTCGTGGTGCTTAGAAGCACACAGTGAGTATCTGCCCACTTTAGCAAGAGATCTGCCATTTTGGAGGTGGTGAAGACATTTACAATAGTAGCTTATGCATCATCATGTGATTACACATTCCCCTCTACTCCTAGTATTTCTAATAAGATTTCCTGCATGCATTTCATAGCAAAATTTCTTCATTCTATTTTACTGATTTCTAAGCTGCATTTATGACCATATAAAAATGGCCTCTTAACTCAAACTTAGGAATAAAAAGTCATCCCTGTGGCCTTTTATTTCTCCAGAATTCATTCCTAGTTGAAACATTGGCCAAAGCACAAACAAACTAACATTAGTAAATACAAGACTGGACAGCCGTTGCTTCTCAAGAGTAAAAACTGCCAATGCCAATATGGATCCAGAGATATCGCTGGTTTTACCTCTTCCAAAATAACTTTTCCAAGGAGCTACACCCTTGTCTAGCTTGCTCAGATTCTGAAAATTGCTGTTTATGACTGTGGCTGTAATAGCTGACCTAACCAGAAGTGCCAGAAATCAAACCACAGTCTTTGGAAAGCATCGGGATCCATAAGATACAGACTCCTTATTTTGAGAGACTATGTGATTCCCAATCCTAAACCACATAAGATGGTTACGCCAGGATAACAGCTCAGATTCCACAAATCACATTCATATTGTTAGTAAAAGGTTTTTTTTAGCATCTGGTGTACTTTTAAATGGACACCAAATCTGTTTGTCGGAGAGAGTCTGAGCTGCTAAATAAATAGTGATAAATTTCCTAATACTACTGGCCAGAGTGTTCCTGCAAGTACAACGTGTGTTTATCAGTTTCCCACTGAGCTAGCATTGACTTTCAAATTTCCTTTAATCTTATTATAGTAAACATAGTACAGCTCTCTGGCAAACAAGAGAAACATTCTTCCTGTAATATCATATGCTTCTTTTAAAGAAACCTAAGAGTTGTCCAGAAAATAATTAGGCTCAACTTGGAATAACACAGTAAACTTGTTTCCAAAGAAACAAGCTTCACAAAATATTATATTTTTGGACTAAAATAAAAGACTATTTTTGTAAGGAGAAGACTGGCAAATTCTGATAGGTACTCAAAATAGTTTTTACATGTATTATATTTTTAAAGTCAGCTATTGAAACACCAACAGAAAAATATTTTTCTAGTTGGAAGCAGTCTACCTGAATTGAAGAAAAAAGCATCAGGAATTTTGGATTTAGAATTCAGAAAATAGGAGACTTTACTTTGTGAAGGAACCTTTGCAGTGCTCCTTCAAGAAGAAAGAACATCAAGTGCAGACAACTTTAAAAAAAATAGATAATGAAAACAAAATTGGATCTATTATGGTACAGTGTGTATTTAAAGCCTCTTTTAATTTGAGAGGAATGTACGATAGACGAAGGTGGGATTTTTCTTACAGTTCAAAAAAACCCGAAAATCTAGGCTGAGTTGTTGAATAACTTTATGTAAGTGACTGAAGGGACTTTGGGAACCTGAAAGCAAGACAGTTTCAGGTGACATATACTAGCTCAATTTCCAGTTGTGTGCATTTGTCTTATTTGCTTCAGGGATTCTACAGAAAAAGGGTCATTACATATATCAAAAATGAAGCATATTAAAGAGACAGATGATCAATCTTCCCTTGCCTACATGGAATCCAAGATGCTTAGAATTTGTTTCAGTTTGTAAGCAGTCACTCTTCAGACTATCTCAACAAAAGCTGTTCTCACTGAAGAATCAGGCAAAGTTTCCATGGACATCATTAATGAAGAATATAGACAAAAGTCAACAAACATGCTTAGTATAAATCCATTGTATGTAGTAATCTGAAAGGTGTCAGCCAGAGAACAATTTGAATCAAAATACAAGAGATAGCCATCTCTCTCTTTATGAGCAGACTTTACTGGATGCATCCATTAAGTCATGCAACATGTTCACATATTCCCATCTTCTTTGCCCATCAGCCTCCTCTTGTTCCTCACATGGGACATTGAGCTCCAAATTATGTTGACAGAACAGGAACAGACAAACGATAGATGGATCATAACAAAGAACATGCCTAGAGCAAGGATGTCTGATATCTGAGAGCTTCCTTTTGGATGCTTTCCTTTTGGATAGAAGTTCTGACCCACTATTTACACCCCTATCCCAAGCTCTCCCGCATATTTTTAAATGACAACTCTCCAGATGTTATCTAAATGGAGACTGGCCAGATTTATGGGCAGGATCTCACTTAACTCTAAGCCAAGCTAGTGTTTTGGCCTCACTAGAGATGAGATTAGGTCTGAGATTTGCACCAGGGAAAAAACCTGCCGTTCCATGCCAGAAATGGTCATGGAGAATTTTTACAATGCTGTTTGTTTTTTTGTTAGCACTACTGTATAATATCAGTCTATCTGAGCATTATCATAACAGCACTTAAGCAGGGTAATAGGATAGATGGGACATGGCTGGAATCCACAACAATACTGCATGTAAACGGAGACGGGCAACTAATTCACATCTAGACCAGCTCAACACAGTTTTCCAACTCCAGAAAGTGTTTATACAACACAAGGTCAACAAGGCGTTCTGCATGAGCTGTACAAGTGTTGTTTCCAAGTTTTAAGACATGTTAAAAATTCAGGATATTTTCAAGATTTATTGTGTTAAATCCACAGTCTGATGCTGTATTTGTGCACTGCCCATCACACTCAATAAAAACTGTTTCCAAAATGAAATTTGGAGGGTAAATAATATATTTTCCTTTTGCAGTGTACTTTACTTGTCCCACTTCCTTAGCACAAAATAGACAGAAACAAAATTTTTATGAGTCTTTCTCTACTTGAATAGATCACAATTTTCGTTTCCGCAAGCTTCATTGCAAATTATGGTTTCTTCAAATAATCACTTCCTAAGCAACAATGACTTTAAAACTGTTGGGAATGAGAGATAAATTTACCCCTTTTCTTTCTTTAAAAATCTTGTAATAAAGACAGTAGCATGCATATTTCTATATACAACTTGTGTTTACAGTATAACCAATGACAGCATGGTCTATATGAAAAACTGACCTTAGTAAATCCCCCTAGCTTTTATGACTAATCTAAAATGCACCATTATAACTCTTAGAGATATTATCTGAACAGCAACAAAGAACAAAATATTCAGAATATCATAGATAAGTATGGTTAAGCACAGAAGGAAAAAAAAATGTTAAAAGTAGGTAGTGTAAGATAACTTTTTGAGAAAGACAGGTTACAACTGAAGTTGCCATGATTGTATCACACCAGATATTGAAAGATGGATTGCCCTCTGTTTTAATGTCCTGGAGCGAGACAGATTTTTATGGTCTACTTCCCTTTCTGAAACAGGCTTCAAAAATCTTCTTAAAATTGCTAATAAAAGGCTTAATGCATTGAGAACAAGAAATACCATGGTTTCAAGTGACATACCATCATCTACACAACTCATGTTAAAATCTACACTTCATCCCACAGAGAACCTATGCATTGAAATAAGACTTGGAGCCGACAACTTCTAGCAACAGAAATACAGTCACAAGAGTAGGAAACACTCTCTTCTTTTTAACTTCTTATTGATCCAAATAGCACAACATTTTCTGCAATCTAAAAGCAGTCTTGGAGCAGTCACAGTGATCCAGAACAAAAAGAATATTTGTACCAAGCATGTTCTACGCATGCAATCCTACCATTTCCATCATGATCCGAAAGAAATGCATGTAAAACTGAAGAGCTGGTTAGAAAACCCCTTTTTGCAGCAATGACAACCATCTTCTGTTTCTACATGAAAGAAGGATCTGATCCCTAATTATTCAAATAGTATATTTTAGAGTAAGAAATACTTTCATAAAAGAGATAACTGTTTATAATTGACAGAATAATTTTTCAATTTAAAATCATTTACCCCAAAGAAGCAAACTAAAGAAAAACATGAAACTGTAAGAAGCCAGCCAAATGACTAAAAAACAGAGAATGGAATTTTTTTCCCTTTACAGCAAAATCTGCAGAAAAAAAGGTTTAATGTGTTTTAAGCAAGCTTGAAGTTTTAAGTGGATGTTTCTAAACATCTCCCCTTAAACATTTCCCCCTGCCTGAGGCAACCAGACTCCAGGATCAGGGCATGATTCTCACCGTGTGCTGGAATCCAGGAACCACCCCCACAGGTGAGATCTCCCCCCAGACAATACTTCTAGTGCCCTGTGGAAGATGCAGTCAGCCACAATGCTGTGCTAAGGGAACACAGTGAAGCATTTCTAGCATTTCTAAATGACAGTTTTAAAGTCTCAAGCCAACATTTCTCACCACTCCCAAACACAACGAAGACCATAAACAGCCTTATGGACCCTTATACACAGAAGGGCTATGGCCAGCGACAGGCAAACAACCATGAAGAAGCACCAGCTGTCCTTGCCTAAATTCAACTGCTGCGTCCACACCCAGCAGACAAGCACAAGGCTACAACTATCCAAAGCTCCCCATAAAAAATTAGTCTGCTACCACATGCCAGACTAGGGAAAAAAAAATTAGCCATCTTCATTTTGAACTGAAGAGATCTCAACAAGACAGCCCTGGTAGGTTGCAGGGCTGTGCTGTCCAGCTCAGCCAGGAGTTTTTTAGTAACAGATACGTGAGCAATGGTGCAAGAAGCAGGGACTAGCCCACACCCCTGAGACAGATGGCTAGTATGGGCTTCAGACTGCATGGTACCTCAGTAACAGCATGCTGCAAATGGACCACATCTACTGCTGCAGCTAGCACAGCCCAACAGGGACTGACAGGCACAGAAGACACTGTATGTATTTCACAGGGTTTTACTTCAGGCTACATATGGTCCTATGGATTGTATTTCTAGAAACAACTCTAGCACATCTCTTAGTTTAGATTCATCTTAAAGGAATCCAGCTGGCCCACCATGAGGTATATGGAGATGGACAGTAAGTGGAACAACTGAAGGATGGGCATCAAAAGCCCACTGACATGAACCACAACTATAATGTACAACCACACCCAAGAGCATCTGCATGAGGAGGGAAAGACTATTTTTGCTACTCTTTAAGATACTTTTCAGATGTCAGTAAATCTGCACAGTAGCGTGAACTACTCAATTCTTACTCAGTAACTTGGAATTGCTCATTGAAAAAATTCTAACTCTAGATCAGAATTTGGTAAATACCACTGTACCAATCCAAAATTGGAATTTACCAGTTTCTGATGATTGGGTTAGAATTATTACATTATTTTAGCAATAGTGGTAGAATTAAACCAGTTACCAGATTTATTAAACAAAACTCAAACAGGACTATTTATTACAAAAGATTATCTGGATCTCTGACATTTACACTTTCACAGACAATGACAAATGGTAACTCAAACTAAGCATTTTCCAATTTATTAATGCAGTTCACTGGGTACTTCAGATATTAATTTTTACCCTAACCTGATACTATGAAAAGAAAAAAATCTCTATAGTTAAATTCAACTCTTCATACATTTGTTCTATTCCCCATTAAAAGTCAAGCACAGTCTATTTGAAATATATATATAAAAAAAAAAAGACTATATTTCAGCTAAACAAATCAGCTCAAAACCTTGGATTAGTGGCATTTATTTTTGTGGTGCTCTTGTGGAGGTCTTACAGAGGCTTTTTATTGACACATCTTTCACTTACTTATACTGCAAAGGAAGACTGAGCAAAACTCGCTGCTACCACACATGCCTCCTCCCCACATACAAGAGCTCTGCCCGAACAGCGGGCTGCAAGAGAGGTGAAAAGGCAAAATCCTACTTGCTAGGTTTCTCACTCATCCTACAACAGAGATTTTACAAACCAGTCCTCTCTTTTCCTTCTCTTTGATCACTGCACAGTGATCAAAAATTTTTAGAACTTGGGACTTCACTTGGATGACAGCAGTTCATGAGGACCATGCAAAATAAGTGACAGAGACCACTTGCTCAGAGCCTGTACACTGTCACAGCACCCTCATGTCCTGGGTCTCAGCATAGGCACACTGCTGTTACACACAGTTACTTTCCAGAAGTGATTTTTTTTTTTAAATCTTAGTGTATTACTCTCCGTCAATTTTTGCAATAAATGAAGAAAGAGCAGCCTGAGAAGCAGGAACCAAGTTCTGCAAGTGAAGCATCTGCATTAAAACACATAAAGCATTATAAGCAAATACGTCAGGCTGTGTGTACTTTTTGAAGTTCAAGAAACAATCTAATCCCCTAAAGAAACACAGCATCTGTATTGTATTGGCACGGGTGGGAACACAAGATTCTGAAGTGGTTGCTAATTTCACCCTGGTTGAGCAAGAAATAGCCTTGAAGTAGCCTGATAAGCAACTTCCTAATTGGGGCTCTGAGCTGACATTGCTTGGTCTTGCACCTGCTGCTTCATGATTGTTGAGAGGGCTGTGGGATTCCTAACCTGGGGTTTTTTCTCAGGGAGTATCTGTCATTCATCTGAAGTTCACCTGACTCTAGTCATTTGGGATTTCATTCTGTTTATTTCTCCCCTTCCAGAGGGGAAAAAAAAAAAAATAAAAAATTAACTTGTTATGAGCTGTTAATTTTGTCCTCAAAAACCCACCAAAAGTTATATAACCACTTTCACAATAGCATGCTAAAAATAAGAGCTGTTCAGCCAAATGCCACTGTAATTTTTTTATAAGACCTGTGCCTCCAATTCTGCAAGACCTGTGGAAGCACAAATATTTCCTTAACTTTAGCAGAAAGCCATTCGAGAGCTCCTTCCGAGACAGACATGGTTTTGTATAATCCTCAAGTTCAAGGTACAAAAAAGAAAAAACGAGTGTCTGTATACACACACGTATATTTCCAAGTCATGACTTCAAGTAATGCTATTCGCTCTTGGAGCGGATCCCTCGTGGGGTTTCATAATCACAAACCATCATTAACCCAAAGCAAAGAAAGAAAGGTACAAAGGGGCACAGGTTTCAAGCACGAGCTTTTTTTTTTTTTTTTTTTTTGGTTTGTCTTTCTTTTTCCTTTGCGAGGGAGCGTGGGGACGCGACGCGCGACGCTCCAAACGCTGGGAAACCTGGCCATCCAGGAGACTTCCCAGGGCGCTCGGAGCAAGGCAGCCAGAGCTCGGCGCCGCTCTCGCTGATTTCGTTCCGTGCCCCTGCAAGCGCCCCGCGGGCGGCGAGGGCTCGGACGCGCCGCTCCCCCGAGGCGTGCGCGGCCCCGCCGAGCTCCCCGCGCTGCGCCGAGCCGGGCCGAGCCGAGCCAAGCCAAGCCGGGCCGGGCGGGCGGCAGAGGGGCGCGGTGGTGCGGGACAGGGCTGCAGCGGCCCCGCGCTGTCACCGCCACCGCGGCCCCGCCGCCTGTCCCCGGAGGGGCGGCAGCAGGGCAGGGGAGGAGGAGGAGGAGGAGGAAGGGAGCGAGCCGGCCGCAAGAGGAGCGGTGCCGGGTCAGGGCGCTGGGCGCCCCCCGGGCGCCCCTTACCTGCACGAAGGTGGGGAAGGGTCCGCAGCGCGCTCCGTCCGCCGCCTATAGATCCCAAGAGGCGATGAAGCGCGGTGGCGGTCGCCGCCCTGTGCCGCTGCTGCCGGTGGTGCGAAGCCCTGGCCGGCTGCAGATGCCCATAGGCGCTCGGTGGGGCCAGCGGTGCGCGGACAGAGCGAGGCGGCTGTGCCGGTCCCGACGGCTGCGGGGAGCGCAGCACTGGCTCGGCGCAGCCACTGCCCGAGGAGAGGATCAAGGCCCCGCTTTCGATTGGCTCCGGTGGCCAAACAGCTCACACCGGCCTGCCCGCCCGCCGCCTCCCGCCCGCCTCCCCTCCGCCGCCCCACGCGCTCCGCTCCCGGCGTCCCGCTCCTCCCTGCCGCCCGCCGGCTTCCCAACCTGGCGGGCACAGCTAGCTCCGCTCTTTCCCCCTCACACCCTCCCGCTCCCCCTCTACGCCTCCCCCTTCCCCAAAGACGACGTCCAATCCCGGGCCCTTTGTTTATGTAGGGACATTCTCACCCCGGGTCTGACAAAACACCCTCCTTCCCTTCGCATCTTCCTCCCTGAGCTAAAGGACCCGCAACTTTAAGCATTCATGACATTTTGTGTCATGCTCAATATTCAGACACGTTTGTTCTCTGAACATTTAAGAAAAATATCCCTAGCCAGTAAAATTAAAAGCATGCAGTGCTTGATCACCTGAGGGCTAAATCTGAGGTAGGACAAAGCATTCTTTGCCTGAGTTGAGTTTGCTTTTCTTACTCTGTTTGGGCTCCTAACCCCAGCTGGGTTAGCTACACGTCAAATCTCGGCATGCACAGAAAATAGAACCAGGATGCCTCCTTGTCCTGAATCTCAGGTTATTCACTCTCAGCGGCTATGGCTGTCATTCCTTAGTGCATCTTTGGTGTTGGTATTCCTTTTGCTCAGGATGACTTAAGTGACCTGTGGAAAAGTATTCTCCCTCCTGCAGATGTGCCATAATCTTAAGGCAAATCTTAGACCTGTCTTATGGACAAAATGGCAAGCCTTTGGTTTGACCCTCTGTTTAAACAATATACAGTTGAACCAGATAAATAGGTCCTGTGGGATGATGTTGTAATATTTCCAGTAAGCATGCTGGCAAAATTGCTTATTAAAATTAGGGAGAACAAAATGATGAGTTATAACAGATGTACTCTTAATTAACTCAATGACCTGCATTTAACTGATGTTGTTGAATTAAGCAGCATCTATGCCTGTTGGTACATTAGATGCCATTAGAAGTCAATACTTATCCAAATTTGGTAGATGGAAGAAGCATTTGAAACACAGCATGGAGTTTCAGAGATACCTTTTCATGACACCAGTATGAACATTTTTTAATGGTGACCTCCATAACATTTTTAATTGATTCTGTATTTAATTAATTTTTTTCCCAACAAAATGGTATGTATTTTTCATTCACTATAAAACATGCATACTTTTGTCTCTTTGGGGCATACAGAACTAGTTAAGAATGGTTTTGTTTATATTTTGTACAGGCAAAAGTCAGAAAAATAAAAATAGAAATATTGAGAAATATATAAACCCAGACATATTAAGAAATATCCATACTTGGAGTATAATCCATCCCTCATTTTAAAAGCTTTATTAGCAGAAAGAGCCCTCAGTGAAGTCAGTGAAGCTACACCTCTGGAACTTTAGTTACACACACCCCCCCTCCCCCCTCAAGAATAACAAAAATACTCTGTTTCTTTTTTATTATATGCTTTTCCTTCACATGTTGCCGATTTATTTTCCCCTGGAGAAATGAAATTGCTGGTTTAGAGATAAAGCTACATTTCCAGCCATGTCCCAAGAGACACAGCAGCCACTGCACTTCCATCACCCCAACACCTCTGTCACAGGCATATCCCTCCCTGCATGCTCCTGATCCAAATGACTGTCTGACATATATATAAATATACATACATACATACATGCATACACACACATACATATACATATGTATATGTGTGTGTGTGTACACTGTCTTTCAGTATTTGCTAAGTCAGAAAGTGTTGCCTGTCTTCACTCTGACTTTTCTGGGAAGAATGCAGACTTCATTTTCAAGCCCTCTTTTCAACCTCCTGTTTTTCTCCCTCAACAGATGGGTATTTGTGTCAGAGGAAGGGGTATGGCCCTCCAGCTGAGCATTGGCTGAAGCAAGCATCATAGTAGTCTGTTCCCTTAGGTTTCCTTCTAGCTACTAGTTTTCAATCATATTGTCTTATAATTTTAATGCAAATTTTATATCCTGCTATGTGTTATTTGGGGGGAAAAGCTCTGAATTCATTATAGAAGTTTTCATGTAATATCTTTGTCATACTCCTCCTTATGGACCAAGAACTTTCTTTGGTATAGATGACTCGGGACTTAATAAGAATTTGTACTTGTGGAGTTGCTACTTCCCAGTAGCTATTTGCAACTTGTGTTTGTTTCCTCCTGTGTTTGGATTCCTTTGCAGCGCTGATAAGTTTCCCTCTAGTTTTGTTCAATTTAATAGCTTTTAACCTGTCTGTTTTATTTATGTCTGCTTAAATGCTTATTTAATCTTTTCCTTTATAACTATAATGACCTTCCACAGGTTACTATAATCCTAGAAGGTATGTGGGGAATTTAAAGATTTAAAAGTCGTTTGACTTCATAAATAATTTTTATTTTCTCATTATGGAGTTTATTTTTAAACCAAAAATGTTTCATTTTCTGTTTGATCAATGATTGTTTTTCACACGTATTTCTTTCACATATATAGTAGTAAGCAAACTGAGACTTTTTTGGATTCTAACAACTTTTTTTCTTTTTTTTTTTACAGTATGGTTAGTGGGAACTGCAAAATGTCTTGATCTGACATGGAAAATACACAGCATATTTATTCTTTGGTGTGGTCTACAACTAAATTTTTACTAAAATTTTATTAAAAATAGTTAGTTATGCAGTTTTTTGGTTATATTTTAAAAACTGAAATGTTATATTCTGCAGATAGCATTTATCCAGCAATATCACTGTAAAGCACATTTGTATTGATATTGCTGCATCTTTCCTCCACTATGAGTGCCTAACTTCTATTGTATGCTGTACTTAAACTAGTAGACTAACCTTTTAATGTCCCCTGGCAATTACAGAGCCATTAATTCAGCAAGATGTTAAAGCCTATACCTACTTTCAATCTACAGATTTAACGACTATATTCTACTTCTGATGTGGCCACCCTTCAGGAATAACTATAATCCATGTCTTTTGTCTCACACTGAGACAAAACACAAACAACTGGTGCCCATCTCCTTCACAGCAAGGACCGTATCTTTGTCATCGCCACTACAGAAGCTGTTCTGCTTTGCAGCCCTGAACACAGAGCTTGTCTTGATTTGTAAGCACATCTGGCAGAAGTGCCTGCAGAGCATGAAGGGCTGTAGCACAGCCCCAGAGCCAAAGGAGGCTTGAGAGATGGTACTGTCAGTCACATACCCCAACTTCATTTCTACCCCAAGACACAACCTACAGTTACATAAATCAGAAAAGAAGAGACCTGGGAGATCTGGTGGTCCCGATTGGTGATTGTATGAATTATTCCTTGAAATTGACATATCTGCATTGAATGAACAAACTGATGACTTGTGTCAGGTTACATACATATCCTCCTCTCTTAGGCCCTGGGTAAGTGGTCAAGCTCTGCAGCCAGGAGCTGGCTCAATACCGTCCTGGGAGATTGGTACTCCTGGCACTCCTGTCTGTCCAAGGGATGCCATTCTGATTTCTGATTTCTGATTTCTGATTTCTGATTTCTGATTTCTGATTTCTGATTTCTGATTTCTGATTCAGCTGAAGTTCCACAAACTGATTTCACTGCCTTACAAATACCCCTTTGTTTCTTGATGGTTCCTGCCTCTCAGCTAACCAGCATTGTCTTGTTCTAGTCCTAGCTCACATTTATCCACAATTTTCAGTGCAAGCTCTTTGATTTCTTGACCTTGCTCTTGATTTGTTCTTTGGTTTGAGGTACCCCTAATTTCTCATTTTCCTGGCTGAGTTTCCATCTGGAGCCTTGGGCTGGTCTGTCCTTGGTGACTGACTCCTGGTCTTGAGTTTCTTCCGTTTCAGTGGCTGGACCTGCCCCAGATACACTCACTTAGCACAAGTATTCCACTTGTGGCTCCTTAATAACTTCTGTTCAAAGCCACCTTTCTGAATGGGAATTACAAAACATGATATCCCACTGTTGACGCAGAACATTTGGCACATAGCTTATCTGCGCGATAATTCAGCCGCCGGTGGGATAGGTCGTATGGGCAATGTCGGGTCGTGGCTTAGGAGAAGATGCAAGAATGCAGGAGAATGTGGCGTCCCTGTAAGATAAATCACACTTGTCAAGATCTTCAACAGCTCATACTGTTTTCACAGACAATTAGGCACCTAAATGCCTTTGGACATAGTGCACCTGTTTTTTAGTTTGGAGTTCTTTCTAACATTGTGGATTTAAGCCAGGAAAGCACTCTAAGCAGCGGTAATTTTGATCCTGGTTTTTTTCAGGACTTTATCTTTGCTATGTGGAAAACAACTCTAAAATATGTCTCTACCTAGACAGGGCAACATCCCATCCCAGAATGTGAGTAAATACTTCATACAACCCCCGATAAAGAACTTCATTAACATGGATAAATTTATTCCTGGCAAAAATGCCATCTCTGTATTTCACAGTCATTGTGAATGAAATATTCTTAGTATTACCTGGTTCTGACTCTGTGCACACCTTAGAAGGAAAAGGAATTGCTACCACCTTTCTTTAGCTTCTTTCACTTCACTCCCATCAAAATTTTATTTGCGCTATCCAGATTCCCTGAGCCCATCTGTGTGCTCCAGTCACTCAGGCTTTCAGGTAGTTGAAAGTCGTTTCTCCTTTGTTTGTTCTTTGGTAGGAAATAATTTCTTCTCACACATCTACCTTTGAAAAGTCTCTAGAAGGCTCACAAATTCAGTTTACTAGATAAAATAAGATTAGTCTACACAGGGCTTGAAGTAAATTTCTCTTTGATGGGAATTTTTTTCTTCTCTGGGGATGATTCCAACTTTGACTGATGAAGTGCCTCTCAACACTGCATTTAAAGCTGTGGTTCATAAAGTCATGAACAATTTACAAAACCTTTCAATTATCCAAAATAACTTGAGGAACCTGAGCTACCCAGAATCCTTCAAAAACTGCTAATCTAGAATGAAAGCAATGATCTCATATGCCAAAGCATCCCACACATCCTATATTTTCTGTTTCATACATTCTGTGATCAGTCTAGACTTTTGCTTGTAACAACTTTCTGTGACAATTAAAAGAAAAAATGGTGTTAACCTCTCTAAAGTCTGTCATTCTCCTTCTCTAAATTAACCTTAGACATTCTTTTACCCTGTTTTGATGATGCTCTACTGGTTTTAGAGCAGACAAACCTGCCAAAATCTGGGATTATATGAATGAATGAAGTCACCAGTTTATCTCCATTCCCTCTCTATTTTCTCTGGTTGGATTGCAATATTATCTAGACAAAGATGAGAGATGAGTAGCAGAGAACAGAAGCTCATATGAGATGAGTTCTCTTCCTTCTTCTCTGCCATGAGGGGCTTTGGGTCCATCTGGGTCTCTAGGGAACATCACTAAATAGGACCAGATAACCTCAAAATATTAGAACCAGACCAACCCTGTCATGTATGATTCACTTGCTATATAACGCCTAATAAAGGCAATATGTGTGGAACCAGGAAGGCAGCCAATACAGCTTCTTCCAAGAACTGTGAGTAATTAACAGGGTCTCTGCTTAATTTCTTTCGTGAAAATCTGTTGAGTGAGATTCTTACAAGTGGTGCTTTTTGTGTGATGTCTCCCTCTACTCCCAAACAGCACAAGTTCATGCAACTTGAAAGGGAGAAAAAATAAAAATCAAAGTTTCAGAATTTGGGGAGAGTTTGTCTCCAGATTAGCTAGTGTATTCTTGCTCCACATTAGTTCTTTATCTCCTAGTGGTTTTCCTCTCAAAATCTGGTCCATAACCCAGATGTAATTATTGTATCCTCATATAACATGCCCCAGCTTCTTGCTTTAGCTTCTCGCTTTTTGAAGTGTTTCAAATCTCTAGCATTCCACAGGAAAAATCATTCAGAACTTCCCTGAGATGAAAGAAGCTTAATTAGTTGCATCATGTCGCAAAGGAGAAGAAATTCTCAAAAAACAACATATTGCCCCTGTTTGATGATCTCATGTCACAACAGCTATGAAGAAGAGGAAAGGACAATTCTCAGCCTGCTATCACTGTTACACTTTGTAAGGAATTCTCCATCTGTTTTCCTCCATGTATTTATCTTTCTGTGCTTACCCCTGGTATTGCTCTTGAAGCAGCCCATTGCTGTCCATGACTGAGGACATGTCTCCTTTGAACTTAACAAGCACTGTTTTTCCTCACTACAACAGAGCAAGAAAATTGTGGAAGATGTTTGAGTTGCCCAAAGCAAACAGAGCCTACCCCCACCAAGCAGCAGAAGATGCTCCAATCAAACAAATAAAATTATAGGTGGTTCCTTATGACAGCAGGGCAGATTTTAATTGACAAGAATCCTGCCAGAGATATGTTGAGGACAGAGTGCATGTGATAACAATTTAACATGTACATCACACAAGGCAGAAGTTAATATCCCTTGTTATATTAATATCACATGGCACAATTGAATTTGATATTTTAATTAAACCTAAATATATCTCAGTGATTTGCACTGGGTGTTTTGGAATACACAAGCATTTAACTGAAACCATCAGTTCAAACAAAAGACAGTATTCTTTTCAATATTTCAAATGTATTGTGAACATGCCAGCTAATTGTTATGAAGAAATAATACTAAGCTACTTCTGAATTAGGTGATGAGGTGACAGAGCACAGAGTATCTTATGATGTAATGTCTGCCACATATGGCTGTCTCTGCAAGCCCTTGAAAACATAATGCCTGGTCTAGATCCCTTTCTGTTCAACATCTTTGCTGGCAACATGGGCAGTGGGACTAAGTGAACCCCCAGCAATTTCAGTAATGCACCAAGTTGAGTGGTGTCACTGAGTGGCAGCCAACATGCTGGAGGGAAGGGATGCCATCCAGAGGGATCTTGATGCACTTGAGAGATAGGCTGATGCAAAACTCGTTGAGTTCAACAAAGCAAAGTGCAAGGTCCTACACCTGGGTCATAGCAATCCCAGGCATACCTCTAGGCTGGGCAGAAAAGTAATTGAGAGTAGCCCTGTGGAGAAGGACTTGGGGGTGATGGTTGATGAAAAACTCAATATAACATGTGCAATGTGTGCGGTCAACCCAGAGAGATTCTCCAATGGAATCCTGGGTTGCATCATAAGGAGTCTGGTCATCAGACTGATGGAGGGGATTTTCCCCTTCTACTTTGCTCTTGTGACACCCCACCTGGAGTACTGTGTTCAGTCCTGGTGTCCCCAGCCTAAGGACATGGAATAGTTGGAGCAAGTTCAAAGGAGAGTCATGAAGTTTTTAATAGAACTGGAGCAACTTCCCTGAAAAGGTAGACAAGAGAGTTGAGGCTGTTCATCCTGGAGAGGAGAAGGGTGTGTGAGAGGTCACAGCAAACTTCCAGTGTCTGAAGGGGGCCTACAGGGAAACTTCAAGGGACTCTTCGTCAGGAACTGTAGTGATAGAACAAGGACTAATGGTTGCAAACAAAATTAGGGGGAAAAGGGTTAGGTATTAGGAAGAAATTCTTTATAGTGAGGGCGGTATGATACTAGAACAGGTTGCCCAGGAAGGTTGTGGATGCCCCAGCCCTGGCAAGTGTTTAAGATCAGGTTGGGGAAGACCTTGGGCAACCTAGTCTAGAGAAGGTTGTCCCTGCTCATGGCAGGTGAGGTTGGGACTAGATGATATTTAGGGTCCCTTCCAACCCTTCACATTTTATGATTCTAAGTAATTTTCTTAAGAGGCTTTTTTCATAATAGGAAATACATAGATGTGATCAGAGACCATGAAAACTGAATAACAACAAAAGATTTGTATCACTACAAAACCATTCACTTGTGTTGCATGAAACAGAATAGGATTGAGATTTGGCCAGAACAAGTGGAGTCTTTTATTTGCTGGAAATCTAGGAATATTTATGTGTATTTTTAAGTGAAATGTACCCATTCAAAAAGCACCAGCTTGTTTTAATTGTACAATTTGACCACAAATTGAATTATTTTTGCCAAGTTGTGCTAATTTACCTGGCCAGTTTTATACAATTTATGTATAGTTAATACTTCATCAACTCTATGCAAATGATGGAATTCTTTCCTTCTCTTTGGTCCTAATGTCGCACAATAATGTCTGTCCATTTCTGACTAAATTACCCAGCTGAACTTTGAGAGATGTATGTGCTGTAACTAATATAGCACATTGATTCTTAATTCCTTCAGTTCCTTCTTTATTTTTTGTTACAAAAGGTTTCACCCACTTCTGGGGAATCCACTGAGGGCCTGAGGGAGTAGCAGCAGTTTTAGGAGCTGCATGCTTTGAGGCCCCGTCTCCTCTGGCATGAGATCCAGTGGTGAAGTGAAGAGAAAAGCAGCAGTTATTAAGAGGTCTTTGTCAGCTATGGGTGGATTCACTGTGAAGTCTTCTTTTAAATAAAACATGATCCCAAGTACTGTGCGTTATGCAATAAAAATTATGTATGTAAAGAGATCATATTTAAAGAGAGTGAATTTAAGGAAAAATTAAATAAAGCTTTGTCTTTTCCTCTTCTTGAAGAGGATAGGAATTTCTTGGATCTGAGCTATGTCCTTTACCACAAAAATACAATGTCAGGTTCAAACAGATAAAGGAGCAGAACTACCAAAAAATTACATCTCAAGAACAAATCTGGCATCTAAAGAGTTCTGTCACGAATTCTAGGAGCAAGGTGTGCCATCTTCCTGCTCCAGCCATCCTGACTTCCATGAGGACCATGAGGACACTTGCTGCTAACCCAGCTCACCTGCCGTCTTCTGGGAGGCTGAGCTAAAATCTAAATGAATGCAGATGGAGTTTGTGGTCTTTTGTGGTCTATAGCAGTCCACAGCTTCCTTGCAAGAGGAGACTGAGGGGCAAGCACCAATCTCTTCTCTCTGGTGCCCAGGGAAAGAATACAAGGGAAGGGTAAGAAGTTGTGTCAGGGGAGGTTTGGATTAGATATCAGAAAAAGGTTCTTTATTCAGAGGGTGGCTGGACACTGGAACAGGCTTCCCAGGGAAGAGATCACAACACCAGCCTGAGAGTTTTGAGAAGTGTTTGGACAATGCTCTTAGGCACAGGGTGTAATTCTTGGGGTGCCCTGTGCAGGGCCAGGAGTTGGACTCAATGGTACTTTTTGGTCCCTTCCAACTCAGGATATTCTATGGTTATTTTGATTTTCTTAGTGATGGACTAGGATTATTTCCAGAATAATAGACATCAAAGTGTAGGGTGCTTCAGGTATCTATACCTACACTTAGTAATTATTCAATTTGTTAGTAAAATTTGATAATGAGTTGTCTTACAGTTCACATAAATGCTTATCCATTTTGATATCAATAAGAGATTAAATATGCTATCTATTTTAATTTATGTTAAATTACTCAGGGACCGGAAGGGGCTCATCCACAGAGAACACAGAGCAGTCTAGGCAGTGCAGGTATATTTATTATTTTACAGGGGCTGCAGCAGTTGTCATGAGTGTTTGACACTGGAAAATGTGGAATGTGGAAAAGCACTGTATTTTCTATAAATGATGTATTTGATTGCAACCAAGTATTTATAAAGCTTCCAGCTGCAAAGTACTTAAGGATCTTCAGCAAGTTAAAAATGACAGTTCTGCCATGCATACTTATCTCTCTTTTCATGCCATGCTATTTAAGATCTGAATAATCCACTTTTCTATATATTATGGTAATCCTGGGTAGGAGTAAGGAGGAACTCACAGGCTAATGAACTAAGATTAGACCACCTAAACCACTCTGGAAACCAGAAGGCAATGCACCCCATAGTTATTTTTGTTCTACTCCTAGATCTGTACTTCCATTTAGCAACCTCATGAATCCTTTAGTTGAAAAGAGAGGCGTATGTTGTTCCTATCAAGCCAACTTACATAATTAGAAGTAAACTAACTTCTGAATATATAAGCATGTCTACAGGTCTGCTTTCAATACCATCACTGTCTGATTAAATGTTATGTAAGAGGGCAAGCTGATTGCTATTCCCTCTAACCATAAGGAAATTCAAAAAGATTCAAAGATAAACGTTAGAACTTCTGCTGCTCCTGAAGTGCTCTGGGTACACATATTGAGAATATTAATTCATGTCATAAAGTACCATGAAGCATGTCATATGCATCATTCAGGTGCCCTGGAAAAATGGACTTCAGATGAGCAAAAGTCCGTAACATAGCTATAGCAAGGGGACTTGCACATATGCCTCCGAATTTTCACAATTTGCATACGTTTCTAAATCTAGGGCCAGTGGGAATGGAATAATCTGGAATTGGAGTAGTCAGGTTGGGAAGAAAAGAGACATAAGGAAAAGTCTGAGATAGCTCTGGTGACAGAAGGATTTCAAAACTACAGAGTTATTACATACAAAGAGATGGAGAAGCAATAGGTAAAAGGTGCAGCATGGCACCTAGAAAATGGTGTGTTAAAGAGAAGGGGACATCACAAGTCTCTGATGTATGAGTCCATTTTCCTCTGAAAGTTCATTGGGTGGTTCAAAGAACTTAGAGAATATTTTAAGGACTTCAATTTAAGTTTCGCTTATGCAATTTTTCACATTCTGATTAAGTAATGAAATTTTACTCAAGGAAACTTCTGTGGATGGGATACATGTACAAGTATTTGTGCTTCATGTGTTAGTCCACTCCTCCACTCAGGTAATAAAAACAATACCAGGTAACCATTGCAATAATTATGTCAAATATAGAAAATACAAATCATCTGACGTATATTGTTTTAGTAAAATATAGCTGAGTGCCTCTAAATACTGATCAAATCTGATGAGTCTATAATTTGCAGGTGAACTTGGAATAAGTATGGAAAAAAAGAGTCCTAGAGCAAATTGTTATCTATAGCTGTTCTTTGCAGCATGATCTCTTCCCCAGCACATTGAGCACTTAGAACATATGTCTAAGATTTGATCATAATTCATATCTCTACTACACACACACACACACACACACGAACAAACTAACAAAAAACACCATCCAAAAACTCGATGTCTCCTAAAACAACAACAACAACAACAACAACAACAACAACAACAACAACAAAAATCCCACCACAATGTATTGATGTATTTTTTCATCTATAAGAATCAAAGACCGTGGTTTAAAATAACCAAAGATCAAAGTTTGTCTAAAGCTTGGCTTAGGTTTTCCTTTGGGTATGCGACTATTGTACAAACTTTTAAGTGCATGCTCAAGGAGAGAAGACATGAGACATAATGCTTGAAAGTAAGTACCTTACTTCACATTCACATTGACTTATTGCTTATCAATGTCCAAGAGGAATCTTAAAAATCTTGAAATTCTCGACTCAGATCCATAGTTATAGCTAAGCAAATGATGATCTTTTTAATCAGATAAACCATTCTAGATTCAAACATTTGCAGTGATGGATAATGTAATAAGTTCCTCCCTGCTTATGCAATTCTTATAACCTTTATTTGAATATGAATATTTCAAAACACAGCTTTCTGATACTAGATCTTGTTATGCCTTTGTCTGCTGGATTAAAGAGTTCTCAAAGCATTCCTGAAGTTGTTTCCTGAATGCTTTCCAATTTTTCAAAATCCTTTTGAAGGTGTTGATACTGGGACTGGACACGGTATTCCAGCTGACAGTTAAGTTTCATTACCTCGAAATAAGGATTAACTGGGAAGTCAAAACTACATAACTTGGTGTAGTGACATTTCACCTTTGGTGACCTGGCTTAAAATTTGTGTTTGGTCAGCAAAGGAAATAGTTTTTCTAATCTTATCCGAGCCCCTTCTGACGTTTTTCCATATCAAAAAGAATTGCTTTCACTGGCATAATTTTCCTTCATGACTAAGGACAGGCCTAGCACTGAATAACAGGTTTGAATGGCAAGGACACACTGCCAGAGTTGTGTCTGTCCTGAGTGCAATCTGTGGCTCCTGTGCTTCCTGGCACAAACACACTGGGAGCAAACACTGTGTGCACATGAGCTTCAGCTGCTCACTTTCCCCTTCCCTGACCTCAGGCACAGCCAGTGCAGCCCGCAGCAGGATCCCTTCTCCCCTTTGCTTGGTGGTCCTGCCTGAAAAACAGTTGAGGAAGCAATTTGCTTTACAGCCTCAGAATGAAATGGTATTTCAATGCTGCAAAACTACATAAAGGCTTGAGACTTACGAGTTACAGGAAGCAACCTAATTTAAAAAACCTTTTTGCACTATAGACTATTGCCAAACAATATGCAATTAAGAGAGTGAGATGTTTCCAAATAGTTTTTCTTCAATAAGTTAAAAAATTATGACCATATACCAAGTGTTTAGGTAGTGATATCTTCCAGACGATGAAGACAGAAAGGTAGGTGAAAAATGAAAGAACATAGTTGATGCAAAGAATTACTATATTATTAGAATAATATAGTGTGCTTTTATGGCGTTTGGATAGACTCATTAGTATTTAAATATATATGCATTAGCATAAGTGTAGCTATATTCCAATACAGAGCTTTTTTCTTGCCAAACCCCCATTTTTCACTGCAAGATAAAGTTAGAACATAGTTGCTGGGATTCATCTGACACAATTTTACCTTCTAAAGTATTAATTATTTACTGTGAGTTATTCACCTCGGTGCCCTTTTTTAACTGCCAGAAGGAAAAAATACCCCTTGAATTATTGGTGCCATAGCCTCACATATGGCATCAGAAGAAATTATTTGCCCTATAAACATACTTATTTCTCTCCATTCAGTATGAAAAAAGCTCACAAAATCTTTTACATTTGATGTGATTTTTAAGAAACTGAAGTTAGGTAGTAGTAGGTACTCCCACCCATGAAGATTAGAAATGTATATGTATAGTAATTGCTACAGTCAGTGTTCAATCAATCGGTACAGTCACTGTTCCAAAGAAACAAATAATCATAGGCTTCTTTGTAGCACATATTTAATGCAGTGGTGCCAGCTATTGTGAAGAAAATACGATGAGGAATAGTTAGAAGGTGTGAGGGAGACCTGAAAGAAACTCAGTGCTAATTTCAAGAGCTACTGATGTACCTCATGTTCATAAAGCATGATACTGAACCAATACTCCAACAGGATTTTCAAGGAAGAGGGAGATAATCAGAAAATGATTCATGAAGAAGGGTCAACTAACCCTTTTTTTTTTGCACCAAAATGTCCTGTAGTACTTGGGACAACTTTGCTATACTCCTGATTGGGAAGTAATGATATCACAGCTCTATCCAGCTTAAAGTGTTGGTAAGAAAAATTTGGTTGCTTATAAAGTCATGCCTTTTGGTTAGAAAACAGACTGCATGTGCCAGCGGGCTAAACTGGATGTTTCCACTGCTTTGCTGGAGGAAGAGCTGGATGTGGGAATTTGTCATAATCCTGGCTGGAGGCAGCCCAACTGCGCTCAGTTTCCATTTCCCCCTGGAAGTCCCAGAAGCAACAAGCCTGGACTGCTAGTGCATTTTCTTCTCTCTTTCCTATACTCCTGCCCACTCTTCCTCTCCTATCCATGATGACAATGTCTGGCTCTTGCCCTGATCCACTTCAGTTCCAGTCTTGGAATGGAAAAAATCATCTTTGCTTGCACAACTGAGATCTCACAATCTGTACTTCATTATTAAATGCTGGCTGACTTGAAAGTGTGCATGCACAACATGGGGAGGTGAGCCTTTGACATGGGGAGCTCTCTAAAAGAGGTTGAAAGTCTCTTTCAGACAGAAACAGTGGTTTTGTTTCAAATTGATGCACTCTGCATTGAAATGTCAGCTTTTTTTGCTGTCCTGTAATTTCCACTAATCAGTTTCAAAATCTCAAACAAAATTATGTATAGTCAAAATATCAATCAATGAGTAATAATTATATTTATAATCTCTTGTTTCATTATAGTTAGTAATTTCATTGCTAAATATGAAAAATACAGTAACAGAATATTTAAAGTAGAAACATTAATGTTTCAAATTTTCTAATTTTTTCTGAATCTGTTCAAAACTTCCGGAGAAAATACAAGATTATTCTTCAAGCAGAAACATTCCTCAACAAAATTTTCTTTTAAAAGGCTCTTGATGAGATGTATTTGGATTTCTGAGTAGCTATTGCCTTAAATCATTTCATCACTGAGTTCTGTAAAAAGGAGACACACTGAATGGAAAAGAAGTAACATGCAAGTAACATCCTCAACTGGAAGAGTATTAGCAGTAGCAGAGATTTGCAAGGTTTTTATTTGCTTAATAGAAGGCCTTCAAAGTTTGTAAAGTAATAATATTTCCTGCTTCAGAAGGAATAAGGGTAAAAAATAGCTTATAATTCAGATTCAAGGAAGAGTATGAAACAATTTCTTACATTCTTGGCAAATACGATATAGGAGGAAATAAATGTTCTTAGAAATTTAGTAGATACTGAGAATGTGGTCAAACACTGGAATAGGCTTCGTAGAGAAGTGTTCAACACCCAAACCCTTTAATATTTGGACAATGAGATATTTGGACAATGCCTTTAACATGTGTTAAACTTGGTCAGCCCTTGGTCAGGCTGATGGACTACAGGATCATTGTAGGTCCCTTTCAACTGAAGTAGTCCTACTCCTATTCTATTCTATTCTATTCTATTCTATTCTATTCTATTCTATTCTATTCTATTCTATTCTTTACTAAGCAAACCAGTTCCTAAAATACCCTTGGGCTTTTGGGGATTTCAACTGTTTCAGGCATGTGCAGATTTCTTATAATTAAAAAAAAAAACAGTGTAATGAACTTTATGTGGATATGCTCACCATTCAAACTGCACTGCACTTTTCAAAGTACACATCTGTGTGTGCTAGATTTTGAGAAACCATAACTGTTACCTTATTGTAACCTGCCATTTAAAACAATTTATAACAATAACAATAAGCTCCCTTAGATGGAGTAGAGCAACGCTGAGCACATTGGGGAGTACCAGCTGTGCTATGAAAACAGTGACTGGTAATACACTGTACACCAAGAAGAAATATCTTGTGATTTTCCCATGAATACGTGAGTATGTAATTAGTTGAGCAGAGCACAGTTTAGATGCATGCATGGACAAGTGCAAAAGGTGGGCTAACAGAGTGAAAAAGGAAAGATGGACTTGAAGGTTGTCAGCACCACTGGGTATTAATGATCTACCTTAGAAGCCTAAAGATAGAACATGTGTGGCTGTGTAGTCACAGCACAAGGATTCTCTCCATAGGTAAAACTCCTTATTTTCTCATCTGAATTGCGTGCTGGAAGACAAAGAAAGGAATGTTATTTGAAGAATTTGAATTCAGTTCTCCTGTGTACAGCATGGAAATCAACGTGTCATCAGTCCTTTGAGTGAACACAAGTTACAAATCAGAGAAGTGCACTAACATTTACAGGGCTCTCTCACACCAGAACGAGACAGGCTTCGTTCTCAACTTAATAGACTTATTTCAGAAAAAAAAAAACACAAACAGCAAAAAAACCAAACCTATATAGGGAAAGGATGTGTTTCCATCACAAGACTAATAAAATCTACAGTTTTGGCTTCACTCCATCTAGTGGCAACCAGGCAGAAATCCTCCCTCCTCCTTCCTCAAAGTAGCAGTGTGAGCTATGGCTAAAAGTTAGTTTTGAATGTGTGTGGCAGGATTTGGGCTAGTTTATAGTCACTGAAGTTCAGGAGTCATCAATTCATGAGTTTTGATGTGCTCGCCACTGATAGAACATGGTTGCCATTGCACAAAGCCCCTCTTGGTGCAGGAGCCTGAAATGAGAACTGCTCAAGAGGAGGCAGGAGGAGAAATTTCCCAATGTAGATGAAAGCAAAGATCTGCTGAATGCCGGTAAATGAGTGGTGCTGTAGAAAGGTCTGAGGAAATGCATTTGTAACTTCTGATAAAGGTTTCTTAAGTAATGCAAAGGTAACAGAGAAGGGGCAGTTTCATTCATCATCAAATGTGTCCTAGAGTCCTCAGTAAAAATTCTGGGCTTGAGCCTTCTTTTTCTGGTGTGCTGGAAACAGACTAGTTCTTAAGAGGTCTTCTAGCTATTCACATGTCAGTCCTTGCTTGAAATTGTTTTTCTCTGATGTTTTATCTGAGCTTGCAACACTTGAGATTCCATGTGAGTTTCTAAACAGGACAAAAGTCACAAGAAGGTAAGGATGTCTGTCTCTGGGTCCATGGTTATAAGCAAAGGATTCTCTCTGAGCATACCAGTTCTGACATGCACTTGTCCTAGTGCTAGGCTGGATTTTATATTGGATTTAGATACATTGAATGGTCTGAGCAAAATGTATCCAAATCCAACACCTGAATTTTAGGAATGTTGAAATACCATTGAGATCCATAAGCTTTAACTGAAGTATAAAAATTAATTATATATATATGTGGGCACACACACACAGAGTACATATTTTGCTACCTGTATACATACACTTACTTACACATAATGCTTCTGATATAACTTAACAAAGGATCTGGGTCTCATTCTCCTGTATTTTATATAAATGGACAGTTTAAAAGCAATCTTTCTAAGGTTCTGTGTGAAGGCAGATATAGAAAGTAATTTTACATGGCCGCTCTATCAATCAGGGTAAGAAAAGAAACAAATATAGTGAGATAATTTTTATGAAGCATAACTGAATCATGCCTCTGTTTTCATTAAAATCATATAGCAATTAGTAAGTGATGATCTGGTTTAGAAGAAGGAACATACTGTTTTTGTACACTGTGTTTTGTGTACTGCTTGGGATAAATTAAGACAAATAACCAAGACAATATTTTTCTTTGATATCAGTAAATATTGGCATTAAGAAACCATTGCCCCATTATTTTTAATAGGAAGAATTCAGTCTGAACCTTTTTTTCATCAAGTTGAGGAGGTGATGTCATATGGTAAAGGCTGGATATTCCAAATAAATCACTAACAAGTAATTTTGGCTGAGCAGTATGTGTATCAGATATGCAACTGAACATGTCTGGAAGAAAATGCATTATTGTCATAAGACTTAGGAGTCAGAGCCTGATGAGTTTGTATATCTTGCAAACAGTTACACAAGTAACCAGACATTTCCTGCACAACTCAACATTTTTAAGGGAATGTCCTAGACTTCATAGCAAATAACCTTGGATTACACACTCAGACCCTGATTCAGCACCCACTGCTGAGTGTTTCACTCTCTTCCCACAGGCCCTCGCACGACATGCTTGTCAAATGTGCGTTGTAAAATCCACTGCAATAGCCAAAGGGCACCAGTGACTGAGCCTTGCATTAGTGTGTGTCAGACCTGCACTCCCCAGGATGTGGCAGCAGCTAACAACTACAGGCCATCTTCTCTACCTTTTTTAGTCTCTGATCCTGAGGATCCCAAATGATTTCAAGTCCAGGGAACTGGACCCACCCCCTCAGCACCCAGAAGCTGCTCTTGTGCCCTCTGCCTGTTCGGCTCATTGCAGATGCCTGCCCCATGTGGGGATTGCTCCAGCTCCACACCCATGGCCTCCAGCAGTGCTAGGCAGGTACTGTTTTGTCCACTGCTGTGCTCCAGTCTCCATATGGGAGGCCATGGATGTGTAGGTGTCTGGCTGTGGGTGTCTGGCTCCAAGGCAGATCTCCTGGAGAATGAATTAAGCTCCCCATGGGGAGTGTGCAGTACATTTAACTGCCTCATAGGCAGTGTGTGCTATCCAAAGGTTATGAGGGTATCTACTAAAGCTCCTGCTAATTTGATCTGCAATAAATCCTTAAAGGTTTTATCAGCAGGAGGAACCAAAAAAATAAGCTCATTACTCTTTCTCACCAATAGACTGTGATATTTTTCCCTAATTTCACTACCTAATGTTATGAATTTATAGAGAACAGTATCAGTGGACAAATTAGACCTCTTCTTGATGACAATGTAGCAGAAGAGGAACTATGCCTGTATAAGCTTGGTTTATGTAAGACTCAATTTTTGCAGCAGGGTTGCTGAGGATCCACCCTGCAGAAAATCAGAGCAGATGTGTAAAGTCTTTGTGGAAATAGGAGCCTTCCTTTCTGATCGATCTGCAGTGATACCATAGGCATGGATTAGACCCCAGGAAGGGCATTTCTCATGCTATAAAGTCTGGAGGTGGGTGAATATTTTTACAATCAAAGGAAGGTTGGGGCAAAAAAAAAAAATAAAAAGAAAAAGCTGGCATGTCTCCAGGAAGCTCTGTTTTTCATTTCACCTGAGCTGTTTAGAATTTTTACAACTGAAAATTACTTCTTTCCATCTGTGAAGCATTTGCTTCTTGGAAAAGATGCACAAAGCTGAGACATGAAAGGCATTTGAAATAAATAAATAAACTAATGCATTCTTTGGAGAATCCATGCTGTTTCCCTACTGCTCCCCATTTTCTTATGAAGACCTCTCCACAGATGGAGGGCAGCCGTGGTGTCCTCAGCAGTAATGAGTGAGGGAAAATAATTTCAGTAAGTAAATGACAGTAGTTAATCTGCCTACACGCTTAATAAATTCTGTTTCTAAAGCATAGGCCACAAACTAATTTAGTGAGAGGAGGGCATCTTTCATCTATGTGCATTAAAAAATGTTACAATTTCCAAAGAAAAATTACCTAATAGAATCGTCTGTGGGTAGTACTGCCTGATATAAATACTTTGTGCAGGAATGGCATGGAGGATGTCAAGTGAGGCTAAAGCACACACTTCAGAGAAAATTCAAGGCTGTGCCTCTGTTGACATGGTAGCTGAAGATTGTTTTGTATAGCTCAGTAGAGAAAGAGATAAACAAGCCATTTCTCTGGTCTTTCCCTAACATCCCAAAGTTTATAAGTACCCAATAACAAAAATAAAGCGGCAGTGGTAGCTATTGCAAGGTTCATAAGTCCTCCTGCTCCTCTATGACTACATACCTCTTTAAAAGGCATCACAAAGAAAATTACCCAGAATGTCTCAACCAAAACTATGGCAGGTAACTGAGGAATTTTCCTCTGCCCTTTAATCTGAAATTATTACAGTATAGCAGAGAGAAGGATGCCCAAGTAAGGACAACACCAAGGGCAGATACTCCCTCGGAAAGAACTTAAGACTTTCCATTGATTTCGGCCAAAGGATGCTGGCTCATGCTGGCTGCAAGTTTTACCCTATGCTTTTCTCCCTGGAAAGGAGTTACCAAGTGTCCTTCTGTATGCTCCTGGTAGTGACAAAGTTCAATCAGTGACAGCTATCAAATTCTGCCTGCTCAGGAGCAGGGATCTGTGTTTGCTAAGGGTTTCCCTGGATTCAGAATCAGAAAGCAAATGTAAATCTATTCTTAAATCTTTTCTTTAGTTTACAGTAATTTTGAGTATACCAAATATCAAGCTTTGAGGAAGAAAAAAAAAAAAGAAGAGAAAACCCTCAAAGGCCATGTGTTTGATCCCAGGCTCAGCAAGGCATTGTTCCGTGGATGAATTTGCAAACCTCGGTTCTATCACTCTGCTAAAGAGAGAGCTATCAGGGTCTCCTTAATGTGTTACACAAAAGGGCTGCAGCGCACAAAGCCTGGAACACATCAGTGTACAGATCCCAAGAGGGTCCTGTGGAGTCTATTACTTTGATGAAGTGGTATTTAAAATTGCATTACCCAGCAGCTGTTTAACCCTCCAGATGTTGCCCCTGTGGGGTGTTTAATAGGACGTGAAGTGCTGGTAGGCTAGGCCATAACCTCATGTCATCTATTCAGCAGGTCACATCAGGTCTTACCATCTTCTACTAAATCAATACAGGATGACCTGGCATAGCAACTTTCTTCATCTGCTGTCCTTTTTCTGTTTATTTTTCCAAAAGTGAGTAGAAAAATCGGAAGAAAACAAAATAAATACAAAGGAACGAGAGAAAAGAAGAAGATCTGAAAGCCATCACTCTCAGAAACTTTTGTTCATCTCAGTTCGTGCTTTCCCCTTGTCTGCGCTGACAGCGCCGATCCAGCAGCTTGGTGCTGCCATCTGCTGATGCTCCTGCTGCTCACGCTGCCCACGTTTTTGAACAAATCACCGATGGGCAACTAAAATAAATCCGCATCATGAATAAATAAAAGATAATTCTAAAGGGAAATAGGTAAAGAGCCTAGAATGGAAAACCTTAACCTTTAATTTTTGGCAGCATTTTTGAATCCTTGTGTAACATGCTAATAGTAATTCCTAAGGCCATCAAAAAGATGAGGCATGATCAACTTAACTTTTGGAAACATTTAGTCTGGAATTTCCTGTGGCTATTAGGTCGAGTACCTGATGCTTCACAGTGTTTTTCATGGTTTAGATATTTTGTGATACAGGTATTTGTTTTACAGAGCTGGCTTCCAAAATCAATTAAAACCAAGGAACAAACTTGTTTTGATTAGCACAGGGCACTTGTTAGATCACATTTGCAAAGATGAAACTTTCTGTCCAAAGGCTGGATACCCTCTGGGGCATCATCAGCTTCTAAGAACATAAACAAAATCCCTTCATTCACCAGAAGGAATTCAGCTGGCATATAACTTGCCCCATCACCCATCATTGGGCTGTCCGGTATCTAGCTGGGCTGTAGTTCTGCACTTAAAACACAGTCTTGACAGGAATTTTGTTTTGGAGGTAGATATGAAAATGAGGAATGAACTTTCATTGGGGGGGGGGGGGGGGTTCCTTTTCCTTAAAGCAGAAACAAATTTGAACTTTTTATAGAGTAAGAACATTGATATCCAGGATGTTGAAAATCAAAAGCATTTTGCTTTTATTATACAGACCTCTATTTTTTTCCTTCCATACTAATTTTTCTTTTTTTTGTGTGGAAACCTATTTACACTTCTCAGCCAAATCTTTACCAAAGATTTCAACAGGGCCAAGATTTCAATCCTTGCTGGCCAGTGTTAGCACAAATGTGATGGTTGTTACTATGATTATATCCACAGAGAACTGGTACTTAGAGGAAATAACAGTTTACTGGCATCTCTTCTAGTGAAGTTTTTGAGATTCAAGTATCAAGAATGTAGACATGTACTGAACACACTGTGCCAGCACAAATAATCTCTTGACACATGACTGCGGCCACAGAAATCTGTGCCAGCACGGCTCTCTCAAATCTGAAAGGATTGACCACTTCCTCTCACTGTTACAAAACCCTGTGTAGGAATGTAACACAGCTACTACAGCACATGACAGCTCAGGAATGGATGTCTGTCACACCAAACTCTTGACAAATATGTTTTTCATCACCTGGCTTCACCTTCTGTTATTCTTCTAGGATGCTATGGAGTGGTATCCTATGGAGTGGTATCTTTGGAAAGTTGTATCTTGGGAGTACTGTAGAATCTCCTTGCCTGATAAAGATAGCAGCAGTAAAGCAGCATTTAGTGGGGCAGAGGTTCTCTAGTGTAATCCATAAAGTTGGAGCTTGGGAACTTAACAAGAGTTGTGCTGTAATTTCTAGCTCTGAGGAATGGTCTTCCTTACCTTTGCAGATCCATCTCCTCCATCACTTACCTCTTCCAAAATTGCAAGGCTTTGAGAGTCCTTTGGCTGCAAGAAGAATGGGTATCTTTGAATCCTCTCAGGATGAAGTTGATAGACTCAAAAGAAGCATTTTCTCTGTGTGTGTTTTAGTGAAAAGATGCAAACAAGATGAGAGAGCAGACTTGTGCTTACAGAACAGCCGACTTCATGCTCCAGGTGTGGTTAGTGCCAGTGGGAGCTCAACCTGGGAGCTGCCCAATCTTGATAGGCACCCACCACTCCAGTTCTGAGATGGAAATTGTGCTGCCAGTCACAGTCAGTAGACATAAACTCAAGTTTAGAAATCCTACTAATACACCCACGAGTCATTTTAATCTCTTCCCTCTCCTTACTTCCCTCCTGTTCTTGTCGAGCCCAAATATCCACATTTAAAGTAGCATTTGGTACTATGCAAAATGTAAAGTGAATTGGCAACAGCATAAATCTGAAACACAGATATGTGAAGATACATTTAGAGAGAGAAAACTGCTTTAATATATTTGAGTTGAAACTGGAACATGAGTGTATGTGGAAGAAACAGTACTTTCAACTCTCTTAGCAGATGTCCAGACCTGGAGGTGGCTGTGCTGGCAACAGGGCAATAAGTGTCTGCCTGGGGCTGGAGCTTGTGTTCATGCCTCTGGGAGCAATGGGGAAATGAAAATCACCATTACTGTGCTGGTGTAGATGTAACTCATGTGCACTTGATCGATGCTTCGCAGGGGAGCCAGAGACAGCACGCATGGGGAGCAGGCAGCTGTAAGCGTGCATGGCAAGTGTGGCCAAACAGTGCTCTCCCTTCCAGGCCAAACACACTCCATTAGCCAAAGTAACCAGAAACAGGTGATCTGGCCTTTGAAAATCAATAGTATCACCATCCCCATGTCTTCCAGGGTACAAAGAGCACTTATAAAAACAGGTTTTACTGGATCATATTGTACAGTTCAGTTTACTTTTCAGTATCAAGGTTTTGTTTAAATGATGCGTATATATCAATAACAGTTAAAGAGAATTCAGACATTACCAAATTTTAGTCTCATCTGGCCTGAAAATTCCAATTCTAATACCTGTATTTTGGGTATAATTGTTGTCAAAATATCATCTTCTGAACATAGAAGCTTCAAAAGATTTAAACTGCTATTGTTACTGTTCTGTATACAATAGAAAAAATATATTGTTACTGCAGAGGAAAATGACTTGTTACATGCTTCTCACATAGTATCTTTATTAAACATTTGGACAGATATGCATCCATTTATTATATAAGTAATCTATGGGTTCTTAGTTTGCAAATGCTGGTTGAGAGTTCACAAGAGCAGGCTTTTCTGTGAACTTTCTGTATTTGTAAGTTCAGCCACTGCAATAAATCCTGAGCCTATTACCTGCTTAGCAGCACTTTGCACTGTACCCCAGTGGCTAAAGCTTGGAGCTCTGCATCTGAATATTTCAAAACCTCAGACTATCTTGCTTGGAGCTTGTTTTTCTTCTTAAATAATGCAAGTTGTTCTGGAAAGAACATATAATTGCAATTATCTGATAGTCAAATCCTTGGTCACTAACATACCAAGCTCCACTACCACTAATAGAGGTTTCATTGGAGCAAAGCTTATTGCAGCATTTTGTAGTTGTTAGAAAAAAAGTGTTCTTTGTGCGTGCTGTAGTTCAGAGCTGTAAGGTCTTTGTGAATGGTTACTCTCAAAGCACTACAGAAGTTCCCCGGTTCAAGGTGGCTCCTGGCTCCTCGGAAAAAGGAATGTGGGCTTCCAGCCTGGGAGGAGAGAAATAAGTGAAAAAGGAGCATCCCTGGGCTAGGCAGGACAGGTCTGCTTAGTGCAGTTCTGCAGCTTGGACAGTCAGTGCTGAGCTGATTCAGAAGGAAGAAAGGTGGGTGCTAACCCCAGTAAACACAGTGCACATCCATGAATCCAAGTCATCAATTACAGTGAAATCTCCTCCAGCCCTATTTGTCAGGGCAACAGGATTTTCAGCTTATAAAACCAGGAGTCACTCTGTGGTCACCTAACCACATAATTTAGGACACAGAACATCCTTGAATTTGATCCAGTTCAAACTTGAGTAGGTCTTTTAGATTAAAAAAAACCCAGCAACATCTATTCTCGATTTAAAAATTGCTAACGGTAGAAAAGCCACAATAACCTCTTGCAATCCACACCAGTAGCTAAGTATTTCCCTGGTGAAATGCTTTTCATCCTGTGCATTTGTCCAGCTCCAGCCACCAGATCTTTTTATATCTTTTCTTGCTAAATTGGAAGAGCAGTAGTCTTGAAGTAAATACTTACCATCTACAACCAAAATCCTTAAACTTTTTGTTGGCATGCTTAAATGAAGGGAACGCTGTACTTCAGAGCTCAACACACGTACAGAGGAATACAGGACTTCATGCCAAAAATGCGTATTCCCAGGAGTTACATTAGTTCCCAACCAGTTTTGTGCCTGGAGTTGACACCCAGCAAATCCAGTTTAAGCCCATTGACCCCTGGTGAGGTGTTCTCCCCATAGCTCATACAGCCCCTACAACTTGTTTCTCTGCACCTGACTTCACTTTTGTCTCCCAGATAAATGACAATTGCTCAGTCATATAACTTCAAATGACCAAACACTTCAAATTTTTGCTTCTAAAGTTCCTTCAGTCCTCATTTTAGATGGAGGAATCTGATAATCTTTGTAATCATTGTAATGTTTTCAGTGGTGATTTTATGCTTCTATTACTAATAGTAAAATTTGTACCATATTTTCCAGGACACTGTCAGAAGCAAGGCTGCTCACTGCTGAACTGTTCAACTGAAGAAATATTAGCCAGTGTCATTGGTACTCTGCATACCTTCATTTCCCTGAAGTCACACATTATTATTCACTTTATGTCTAAGATATTATATAAAGTTACTGTGCTGCATTTTCAGCTCAGAGAGGCCTCTCTCAAACAATGTAAGGCAGGGTAGCAAGTGCAAGTAATTTCCTGTGTTCCCATCTTGCTTTTCAGGTAAGAGTAGCAAGTTATTAATTAATCAGCTCCATGAACTAATTAAAAATATATTCTGCATATAGCAATTCATATAACATATGTACATGAAATGAAAGCCACACAAAAAATAAATAAAAGTTTCACAAGAATTTTGTGACAGGCCATGAAAAGGACCCTGGAGAAAAAGGGAAACAACTCTCTTGTGTCTTGCTTTATTCATGAAGCCAAATTCACTTTCTTTCTGAAAAACCTTGGCTCTGCATGTCAACTCCACTTCTTTTTCCTCTTTGAAGTGCTGAGCATCTTTTGATATTTTTGGTAAGTCTCTATTAATCCATTCCCATCAGAGTGCTAAAAAGACACATATCATGGAGGAAAAAAATTGCATAGTTCTCCTTCCACATGGTCCTCAGCAAAAATAACCAGCTGCAAACAAGCACGGATGCTTATTCTCCACTATTCATGCCGCAGAACCCGCCATAGGCTGTGGGACTGTTGTACAGAATTTGAGCTTTCACAGAAGAAAAAATGCTACCAGGCGGCCTGATGGTGAGGGAAGTCTTCCCAGAAAGGAACTGAACATGAATCAAGTCAGGATGACTCAGATTGTTTTTGTGATTCTGCAGAGAGACAATCCGAGATAATAGCTGGGTTGTATGAACTATTGCTATAATTTATTACAATAAATTTAAAAATACAATGACTTACTATTGTAAATTGGTTTTTTTTATTTTCTGTCTATATATCAAAAGCACTGTAATACCTATATTTCTAGCCCCTCTATATGAATAAACACATATAAAAATATATATAAATGTCCTCTGTATGCTTCATAGCAAATATGCAAATTATCATCTTAACAAACATAGCAACATCTCTTTTGTATGCTCAGTGAAGTGCACTTTGATAAGAAGACAGTAATGTGTAGCAGCAAGATTGAGTTACGATGGGAGGTAGCCAGCCTTAGGACACCAAGGAATTTATAATTCTATCATTACATGTTGAAGCTTGAAGTTTATGCCAGAGCTTTTTGGTGGTGGTTAAAAAAAAAAAACAACAAAAAAACACGAATGACTGAAAAAAAAAAGCCTGGGCCTTTACTTAAATATATAAAGTAGGGTTGTGCTGCTTTGAATTCAAAGAAAGAAAAGTGGTCTATTTTTGTTTCACAACAACAAGGGTACTGTAGGCAGCACAAAGTATCAGTAAAAGTAAAGGACATTTCTGCTGTTTGCGTGTGCTACATGCAGGTTAAGTAAATGGTTTTAATTTAACCCACCAGGTCCCATGACTCAAGGTGAGAAAAATTCTTCTTTAGTGCTGTTCTCCATCCTTTGCCAGAAAGCTGTTCCCAATTGAAACTATATTTATCTGTTATTTACCAGTTTAGTCAGCTGAGGACAAGTTGTCCTGAAAATGTTTGTTTATATCGGCCAGCCAGGCATCAAGAAGAAAAAGGAGAGAAGTGGAAAGAAAAACCAATATGGAAACACGTCTGAAATTCCAGGGAAAACCTTTCTGTTGACTTTATCAGGATACAGCCAAGATCTGCAGTCAACAGAGAATGATGGTTATTAAAATAAAGAGACTAGAGACTGTAAAAAAAGAAAAGGTCTCTGAATTTCTACAGGAAAATAGAGGGAACTTCTAGATTCCCATTAAAAAAAAGGCAGGGTCAGAGGGAGGAAAATGGAGGTTCAGCTGCAAACAAGTAATGGAAGGGAATGAAAACTGAGAAAGTAAATTAAAATATGTATGATCATTGATTTTAATGGATAAAGATATCAGTCATTGGCCTTGTTTCCAAATTTTCCTGAATAGGTGGTTGAGGCACAGGCTGGTTTCTGTATGGAGAGGACATTGAAATAGCAGGAAAATTCGGAGAAGTTATTAATGTCTGAAGCTTTGGGAAGATCACATCTGGTAATAAAGGAAAGATTTATCTTCAATTTTAAATTGCTTGGAAATTATTGGGGAAATTTTGTTATGTAATTATATTTGCAGCCCTCCCTCTTAGAGAATGTTTTAATTTTCAGTTTTTACCTGACAAAACAATTTAGTAGAGCACAGTGAGTCCAGAGAGTATGCATCAGTAACGACCATGAAAGGACAAACACCACATAGCGAACCTTATAGGATTCAGGAAGGACAGAATTTAAATTTAACCACAAAGAAACCCAACTTGTTAAGAAATGTGTCTGAAACTAAATGACAAAAAAAATCAGTTTTTGTAGGGGGAGTAAATGTGGAAGGCAGATTGTCTTCTTAATCCAGAACAGACTGACGCATCTTTTGAAGAACAAACTGAAATTCTTTCTAAACTATGAAATCTTGAAGGGAGACCAGGCATGAGTTTACCAGCCAGTAAAAAGGTCTGTTAGTCTCTTTCCTCTTGTCCTAGACAGACCTCCACATGCTGCTCCCTTGTCTGTTTTTTAAATAGTAACGTCCAAATATGTAGCTAGTAGAGACTGTTGGATGACCAACAGATGAGTAGTTGGTAGATAGAGGCCACGTAGTTTGTTTCTCCCACAGTTTTCTGGTTTGTTGTAGCTTTATTTCCCTTATCACATCTCCCCATCTGTCCTTTTTGAGTTGGCTTCCAGTGCAATGAATGGTTTCCATTTTTAATATACCATACATACATAATTATATCTTTCCCTGTGAACATGGGCAAAGAGCTTGCAGTCTTGACAACCACATTATTAATGATGGAAGCATGTGCTGGTGATGTCCCAGCTAGTAGAAGAACACAGGCCTCCAATATTTTCAGAGTTTACTACATAAAATGACTTTGTTAGCTCAGTCTTACGAACATGGATCAGGACAGAGATGAGCCGTCACAGTAAATATGTTATATGATCCAGACCTAATTCTTCACGGCCACCACTTTCCTGCAGCACATTCAGGTACCAATGTTCTCATGCATTGCAGGATCCTCCTCACTTTTGTGTGTTTGCCCATGTTGTGGTGTGTCTCTTCCAAGCCCCTGCCGCTGCTAACAATGCTCTCCTCAGGCTAAGGCCCCTCCAAGCACACTGGCACCAGTCTGATTCTCCAGGAGAGCAGTGTATTGGTCTTTCCCCTTCCATGCACATACAAAAGTATTATTTGCACAAAACCAAAGAAATTTTGTCCTAAATTCTCCAGGTGCTTCAGGAATGCCATATGGAGAAGCCAGCTGACAAAAGCAGCCACTGATGATGGACAATCTGTCACAAAGCTGTTCCTTTTCCTAGAGTGGCCCTGAATTTTCTAGCACACTACACCATTACATCCCAAGCAGCAAAAGACCCATATAGAATTGCACAAAATGTCATATAAAGCCTTATTACCAAGGGGAAAGAACAGTTAGTAGCAATGTCCCAAATAGTTATGCCTCAAAAGCATCAGCCTGTAGTTAAAAACCCCAGGAGCTCTCTTGACATGAGCAAATCTTCCCTTCTTCATCAGCAGCTGAGCCAGGTTTTGAGCCAGCAGTGTTTCCAAACAAATTATTAGTAGTAGAAATAGCAGTAGTAATACTGCCATCCCCTTTCCATCACTGGAAAGATTTGGAAAGCAATCTTCCAGCAGAGCTGTGCCAGTCGCACACGGAGCGGGCAGATGCAGAGAACATCTGTTTCAAAGGATGTGCCAGCAGTGCAGGCACATCAAATGCCAGGGTACAAAAAGGCACCAGGAAACTTGCTGTAGGATCCTATGGGGAGTGAACATCATCCCTCCTATGACCAGAAACAGGACTGTTCAGTCTGTGTCACAGAAGCCACATGCATCCTCCGTCCTGGTGTTCCTTGCTGCTCCATACACACCGCATCACAGTCATGAGCATTCATCTCTACGAACACCAGGTTGCCAGTGACTAATATGAGCTCTTTAAATCTTGATGATGAATGGTTCTACATTCCCAAAGAGGAATTCTCTGTCCCACTGCACATTTTTAATTGTCTTGTCTGTTTCTATAAAGCTGGGAGGATGGACTAACAAAAGCCACCTGGGGTGATAAAGGGCTTTGATTAAGGGCTCCCCAAACTCAGCTTAGAACTAGCTATTAGTATCCAAACCAAATCTAAAAGCTGCCTATACAAGGTGCCTGTACAAGCCAGGTTGGAGCAAAACAGAAGCACATAGGCTTCTCTGAGCTGAGATGTGCCTTCCCCTCTCTCAGTTGAACCCAGCTCTGTCTCAGGCACCACCAGCTCAGCAAGGATGCAGCCCCAGATGCTGTGGTGGTGTGGATGACAGCAAGGCATTTCTTAGTCTCAGATGCATCACGCAAACTGGAGCCCAGAGACCAGCTCAGCTCAGAGCTATGGCACTCTATGACCACCTTCCTCACTCCCCAGGGAAGCCAGCTCTGCTCCAAGCTGTGGGAAAACCACAACCAGACTCCATGTTTTAGGTTTTTACTGCCTGCCCAGCCACATCATCAGACTACCTCATTTTTAGCAAATGATCTAGACATCAGTGAATTCTCCAGATAATAAAAGACTATCCTTCAGCCTGCTACACCACCTCTTAACGTGACCCCCCACCTAGACTGCAGCCCTTCAAGTTATCCTCCATTTGTTTGTTGGTGTGCTCCCTTAGATCTGCAGATCGCTTTGATTATTTGAACATCTGGAAGTTGTCACATGCCTTTTCTGACCGTGACCATCTGAAATATTACCCAGCAGGACTTGAGGGGAGACACAGTAAGGAAACAAAAACATCCTACTCATAAGAACATGTGGCAGGAATTATCAAATGACACCATCCCAAAGGGTAGTGCTATATATCCAAGCAAAGACAAACTTTCTCTCTACCCCCTAAAGCCAGGACAATTTTTTCCCATAGTATCAACTCCAGACATAAAACAATATTACATACAAATACCTATAATATTTTTCATTAAACATTATGTTATGAAGGTTAGTTCTCTTTTACTAATGGAGAGAAAGTATTTCTTTCATCCTCCAGCTTTCAAAACTGGACAGTAGATCCTCCTCATACATAATACTCAACAGAAAAGCCTCCCCAAAATGGTTCAGTGCCTGAGGCTGTTAGAATGCTTATTCCTGGTTTGCTGGAATGGGATATATATATATATAAAGTATTTAAAAAGGTTGAAATACAGAGTCAGAGTTTTTCAGAAATCCCATCAGAGGCAGTAGGGGTTCTGGAGAAGAGGAGAAACGACCAAAATCAATGCAACTGTGCAGGTGGAAGCCCAGGAAAATCAAGCACTTTAGATTTGGGTTCTCATTCTTAACAAGATACAGAAATGAACAAATGAAGAACAAATGAAATGTGGCGAGCAATACAGACCAAACTGCTGCAGTCTGGCAGCTGTCAACTAGTAATATTTTGGCCTTTGTCAAGAGGGTCTCCCTAAAATCAGAAGGCAATGGGTTTCCTTCTGAACAGCTTGTTTGCCTATAGATCATAGGTCCAAAATCTCATTGCCCTGGAGGAAAACAGGAACAACTACGTGCTCCCATTAATTATTTCCAAATTCCCCTTCCCTGTGGGCAGCCAGCTGGAAGCAGGGCAGTCTTTGCTGGGGACGTGATACTAGTAAAAGTAGAACTGGTTATTCCATCAGTCCTCAGCCTCTGCATGTCTCCAGAGTCGAATCAGACCTTGATGTACTGGCTTTGCTCCGTGGCTGTCACTATTACTTCTTCCTTTGGAGGTACTTTATATCTGGTTGCAGAGCACTCTGATTTTTTCTTCTTAAACCAAGCGCCACTGGCTACTGAAGTAAGCTCCTGACAAACCAAATATATCTTGATAAAACCCCAACATCCAGGAAGGAACTCAAGTAGCGCAGCGACCCTGCTTCCCAGGGATCCTTTTAGAAGCAGACGGTCTCTTCTGATGTAACCTGACAAAAATGTTCCACGGTCTTTCTGGTGGGATAGGACAGAAGGTGCTCGGTTTGTCCCGGGCAGGAGAGGGACGGGGAGCGGCGGTGCGAGCGCGGCCGCGGAGGCGCCGCCGCTCCGGGCGCGGTTCCCGCGCGCACCCGCAGGGGTCGCTGCTGCCCCGCCGCGCTCGGGGCCGGGGCGGAGGGAAACCCGAAACTGCGGCGCGGCCGCTGCCAACGCCGCCGCTGCGGAGGGCTTGGAGCAAGAGCGGGATAGCGGGTCTATCCGCTTCCGGTGAATGTCGGCCAGTTGTCAGCACACGTATCAGCAATACTCAGCATGAAGGAAAACCGAAAATGTCAAATGGAAAAAAGAGGTATATGATCACTTCAGGACGACAGGAGGAAAAAGGAAGGAAAAAAAAAAAAATCACCAGGCTTTTGATAATACCTAACTAGTTTGCTCTACTGTGGTAAAGAAAATTTCTTTGGCTTCCTTCTTTTGTTTCCGATTTTATACTCTATTTAATTTTCTCAAATAATGGGTTATAATGAATAGCAAAATAGTCCCATCCAGTGAATTTCTCTAATGAATATTTTTTTGTAGTAAGCATTACACAATTCGTAGTAGTACCATTCAGATTACACATTTTTCCTTTGCAGGAAACTGCAGCAGCAGTGCAGCAGATCAGTGCTGATACTGGCCATGCAGGTCCTACCATGTCAGTACCTATAAAACAGAAACATAGGACTATGCAGGGGATGGAGTTGCTAAAAAAAGCCATTTGTGTGTTACATGAAGGACTGATGCTGACAGCTGCAGACAGATTTTCTTTGGTAGAGCTGCATGCACAAGATGGCAAGGCCTCAGCAAAGAGGACTAATGACCTCCCTCCTGGTGCAGGAGCTCTCAGGATCTGAAAAGGATGCAGTTCTCCAAACAACCTGTTCATGTTGGGCATGGAAAGGTATTTTCTTGCCTCCTCTTTCTTGTTTTTTTTCCTTTTTTTTTTTTTTTCCTTTTCCCCTTCGCTATGCTATGGGGGTAACATATTAAAATAAAAAATCTTTATTTAGATGTACAATAAAAGCAGCTGGCTTTGTTATTTTTATCACTTCTCTCTCCCGTATTCCTTGAAGTCTTCTGGCCTGTAAACATGTGCTTTTTCCTTTCTTATTAAAAGACACAAAATAATCAAAGCCACTCCACCTAGTCCATGCTTTCTGTGGAAAGAGGCTGTCTTCAAAAGCTTTCTAGAGACAAAGGTGCATTCCCAGCACATCCTGTGGTCTGGAGTGAGAGAAGAAGCAGGAGAAATCCAAACCAGCTTTCAGAAAAAAATCCCGAATCCACCCCATTAGCCTACCTAATGTGCCAAAGGGATTCCACCACTGACATCCATCTAGCAAGCACAATTTTAGGAACAAAGGGTAAGTGTATTTTAAAACTGGTCTGAAAGGTTTCACATCTCTGATTTCAGTGGAAATATGTTTTGGGGCAGGAAAAACACAGCACTCCTTGCAGATGGGAATCCCAGAGTACAGTTTTAATACAGCAATAAGGTTTGAGAAAGTATTTTTTCTGTTGTTCCACTTAGCTCTGACCAGCAGTAGAAGAGGTATCTAAAAATCATATCTTCCATGCTCATTTTTTTCGTTGGTTGGATGTGGGACCTGTCTTTTTTTCCCCCCAATACCACAAGTATACAGAAAATATAGATGATATGGGTCTGTGTGATGGGAATTGCACTGGGAAGAAGCCCTTTGGAACAAAGTGGAAGTCTAATATTTCAATTTTCTCCTTACAGGACAAAAATAAAGATGGAAGTGAAAATTCCCCTCTGCACACAAATGCACTGGTGGGAGAGCAGTTTCATCTACTCCCTTATGGTTGGGGTCTCCCACACTGTCAGAAAAGAATTAGGAAAACAGCTGAGAAGGAAATCAAGGGAAGAGAAATAAGGCAAAAACTTGCTAGTCTAGAAAGGTTGCTGAACTTCTTCAGAAAGGATGGAGGAAGGGGAAATGGAGTCACCCAAAATTACTTAGGAATTAAAAACTTAAAAGCTCCCTAAAAACAACTTTTTGGAAACCAATTCCCTCATTAGTTGAGCATGTCTATCTAAATGTCTGAACTGTACTCTATCCACTGATGAAATTCCACCTTTGTGCCTCCTCCCCCAAAATATTTTATCTGTGCTTTAGGCACAGCATGAGCTTCCACAGGCCTGTTCACTGGTGTCACCAGAGCTACCACCCAGACCAGTATGGACCAGGACCTAGAAATATTTCCTAGTCTTGCACCTTAATCTTCATTCCTGCCACCCACAGACACTTTCTTTAACAACAGAGACATTCTGCATCACTCTGTGGACACCCTCACCTCACTCTTACCATGGAAGAAGCTCAAGCTCCTTACTTATTCCAAATTGTGATGCTGGGAGTGAATGGCCCCAGTACCTACTCCCTGACTTCCATCAGTCCCGGGCACCAGAGGAGTCACACTTTTTGTCTGTCTCCATTCACCTAAGCAAAGGAATAATTGACCTCCCCGGTATCTCCTGAGGTTCCCAGAGACACCTCCCCAGCAGCGAGGAGGGATGTCCCTGCCATGCACAGGAACTCTCCTCCCCAGGAATTTGCCCCACACCCCTTTCCCTTCACCCTTGGGGAGAAGGGGCTGTAGGAGGAGTGGAGAGCTCCTGGGAATAGGGTGGGGAAAGGAAGAGGCAGACTGCTGCGGGAAGGATGGTCCCCTGAGATCAGGACAGAGGGAATAAAGGAAAAAAAAATATATTCTTCATAAAATATGAAGAATCCTAAAAAAAGATGTTACTGATGGGGAGGGGGAAAGAAGAAAGGGAATCTAAAAGAAAAGTTGTCTAAAGAACAGTGCATCAAAAGAGATGAACTCAAAAAAATTCATAGATTTTGGGTTATACATTCCTCTCAGCAAAAAAGGTAGAAAAGTAAGTCACATTAATCATGTCATTGCCACTCATCTTTTAAAAATGAAAGGGGTAAAGAAATAAAAAGGTGGATAGAACAGATAATGTGCATAATGAAATGCCTCATTTATGTGATATCCACACTGAAGGAGCAGCTGCTAGGTTAAGAGGAAGGGTGGGAAATAGTACACCCTTTGAAAGATGACATCTGTGATTAATCTAACAAGATATTTCAAAATCTAGTCAAATCAAAAAGAAAGCCAATGAAGGTGAATGCAGCAGAATATATTTTGGGAGCAAAGTACAATAAAAATTGTGCAAATGCCACTAACAAGGTAACATTTACCATCGTGTCTTAATATTGTTTGATATTTACTGTCCATGTCCACACTTGTAAATAAGGACTATCATCTAGCATTTGAGCAGGTTCTCAGAGTTTATTATCTGGACAATTTTTTCTTTGCAATTTACACATACAGATCCCTTACAGCAAATAGTGATGATGGTACTCATTCTAATTCAAGTGTTTGTGTTAAAGAAGCAGGCCAGCAGAGTCCTCACCCTCACATAAAGATACTGCCAGAGACAAGGACTGCTAGTAGTGCACAGGTGGAATAAAAGATAATAATGATAAAAAAAAGATCTTGGGAAAAGAGAAAGATGGTCTGAAAAAAGACAATGCTATTCAAGAGACAACTCAAGACCCAAGAAGAGTCAGCTACACACAAAGGGGAGCAACTACCTGTGCTAGACTGCACAGGATCTGGGCATCACTGTGCCACATAAACTAGCAAAGTTCAGCAGAGGCCATCTACTGAAAAATGAGCAAGTCCTGTTGTTGTGTATATGGGCAGAAGTACAACAACAATCCTCTGAACTCCTCCTGTAAAACCCTAATGGAAGTCCTGCAAGCATCATCTCCAAGAAATTTGTAATAACCCCTGGCCCAGAAGAGAGTAGTAAAGTCACTCAACACTTCAGAGAAAACAAGTAAGAAGACCAAAGGAGGCTGTGATGTTGCAATGTCCGTTCATGTTAGAAACATATTATTGTAGTGAGTGCAGCAGCCTAGTCAAAAATAAAGGGATAAATCAAAGCAAGGAAGATTCTGTTTAGATATTAGGGAACCAAAACATTGTAGTTTCAGAGATAATGACTGCCTGGAGAGACTCTGCAGCCCTCAAGTTGATGTATATACAAACAAAACACTTTCAATTGTACTTTCAATGCCGCTTGAGGACTCCACAGTCTGCAACAGCATGAGGAGGAGAATCCAGCCTCAGAGAACTCATCATCTCTTCCCCTTCACCTCTTTAATATTGGGACTTCAGCATATCTTCAATTCACAGGAGAATAAAGCAATCTGTTCAGCATAGTCAGATCAAAAGGCAGACTCATGTGAGTCACAATCACTTAACAACTTGCTTAATTAATTGTGGACACAGAATATGTTCAATAATTTGCTGACAATTTCCCTTGAAATGTTGGGATTAAAACCTTATTTTCTTTAAATCTCTGTAGCTATTAAAATTCTCTTGGCAAAATTCCTATGTTTTATGGCCCTGTTATTATAAGTCCAGTGTTATGCACCTACTATAATAAGTGCAGTGTTAGTTCTATGCATGATATCTTTAGCTAGAAAAGACATAAAAAACATGTCCGTTTTAAAATCTAAATTCAAAGAGCTGTTATTCACCATGCATAAAAATAAATAATTGGAAGAGCCACAAATAAATCTCTGGCTTTTCCAACTCCTAGTTCCAGTTACATATCATAAAAGCCTTTTCTCACGTCAATGACCTGCTTTAGGTTTATTTTTTTTTTAATAAAAAACATCCTAAATTAATACCTACAGGTCTTGTTTTCTGGAACTGGTTGTTGCCCTCCTGTTTTTTATTTCTTAGGAGACTATCTGGCATTTATGTCTCAAGAAATTTGAAAAAGGCAACCCTAGATATTTTATTATTATTCAGTATTGCTTTCTAGATGAAAAAAATGCTGCTGTTGGGTTTTAAGGTACCAGTCACAGTTGATCTTGTCTGATTTTTCAGGTTTTAGCTCCAGCTCAGCATGGCTGTGCCCAACAGACTGGCAATACACCAGCTGCATTCTGTCTCTCTCTGGCTGCTAATTATTCGGCTCTCCAGTTCTCCTCCCTTGTCGGTTCTGTTCTGGTCACCATAATTAATTCCCATTCCTTAGTCCTGTGTTCACCTTCAAGTCATTAGTTTTTGGCTGGTCTCCACTACTGTTTTGGCTCAGCATTTTGCAATTTATCTCATCATTATGGTAAGACCCTTTTTCTCCCTCTTTGGTTTTCTAGGGTTGAATGACTGGTTTTACTTGCTTCTTGCAGAAGAATGGGTGAATATTGCTCTTGTCAGGTAGGTGCCAGGGTATCTTCTGCCTCTCCCACCAGCCATTTTCCTTCACAGGCTGATCTGTGAGCACAAAACCATCTGAATGTAGCAGCACCATCAAACACTTCATCCTGTTGGCTTTAGAGCTGTTTTATGTACAAGGTTGTTTGGGGAGACTGATGAACCCCAACTCTCAGATGAAAGTTTCAAGCTCCAAGCAGTTGTTTTAAGGAATATTACAATTAATATCTCCTATGGGGGTTTTAAGTTTCTTGGGCAGAGCCAGGAGGCACTGACTGATGGCTTTTCCCTAGAAGACAAGAAATATGGTCCCTTCAGAGTGATTTTCTCTCTTGGTCCATTTTTCCTCAGGAGATTTGTTGCCTCACTGACATTCTTAATTGGTAAATTGTTGTGTAACCAAAGTCATACTGCAACTGTTTGGTTATTGTACAAGCATGCCTTTATCTGAGATAATCTTAATTCTTGAAGTGGATCTTTGTATGAATTTGGAAACACAAATTTAGCTTTTCTCTGTGGGGAAGCAAATGGAAGTTTGTGCCTGCATGGAGTTTCCAGTCAAGTATTGTATCAAACACTGTCTGATGACAGTGATGAGGTAAAGTGTCAGAAGATTGCAGACAAACCTTTTAAAAATCCTCTAGTAGTAGGATTGACTTTGTCTGGGTCAAGTTCACTCATATGTAACAGTGGAGTTGTATCACTTGGTGCAAGCTCAAATGAAACCTTGACACAGCTCCCTGACTACTTTGACATCCTTATTAGTAATGCCTGGTTTTGCTTTAGAGACATCATGTTAAATCCTGTGCAAATACAAGGAAAGACAGCCATTCAATACAGACTTCATATTTCTCGAAAGGAAATGTCCTGGATTTGGCTGGGATAGATTTCACTTTCTTCCTAGTAGCTGGTGCAGTGCTGTGGTTTACATTTAGCATGAGAATACTGTTGGTAAGACGCTGATGTTTTCAGTGTAGTGGAAGAAGTCTGACCCTAAGGGAAGGACTTTCCAGTTTGCCCTGCTCTGCCAGGGAGCAGGTGCACAAGAAGCTGAGAGGGAGCACCCTGAGGATGGCTGCCCTGACCTGGCCAAAGGGATATTCCATACCATGGAACACCTTGCTCAGTATAGAAACCGGGGACTTGGTCAAGAGGAGCTGATCACTGCTCGGAGGGCTGAGCATTGGTCGGTGGGGGGTCAGCAATTGCATTGTGCATCACTTGTCTGTCTTGGGTGGAGGGTTTTATTCCTTCCTCTCTTGATCTCATTTTCATTAAGATTACTGGTTATTAATATAAATTATTCCAATGATTAAATTTTTCTTATCTTAACCCATGAGTTTTACTTTCTTCTCTTTTCCTCACCGTCTCACTGGAGGTAGGGGGGAGTGAACAAGTAGCTGCATGGTACTTAGATGCCAGCTGGAGTTAAACCATGACAGGAAAGAACTAGAAAAAGTACAAATGGGTTGAGGAACACAAATGCTCCGCAGCATTTTTATAGACAAGTTGGTGTTGCAAAGTGATTTGGAAAAAAAATATTTCTTAGGGTGAAGTTGCATGAAACTTGAATTTGAAACATTAGGTATTTGAAGGCAGTGATTTTTTGAAGCAGATAGTGGTAACTAATTAGTTAACTACTAAGGCAAAGGAGGCAATATACCAGTTGATGCAATTGGTGGCAGCAGGAGTTTGGAAATAAATATCTCTATTTGGCAGTGAGAAGTGAAGGAAAGCTCAGATTTCTGTGGATTGCCTGGCCCCAAGCTCATGTCTCAGAGCTCACATTTCTGTGGTAAAATTAAATCTCAGTTTAAGATCTGTGATTCAGTGTGGCTACTTACTAAAAATCATCTGACCTCCCTAAGTTGTGAATATTTTGAGTTGACCTGCATGGAGCTCTTGCTAAGATCTTGATAGGACCCAGCTCTGATGGTCTATTTCCATAAAAGCTTAGTAGAATTGTGCTACTACAAAAACAGAGACACTTTAAAGCAGTAATTCCAGTTATCCTACTGGAAACCAGAAACACAGTGGCATATGAAAACAATGAACAAACAGAAATCCCAAATCTCAAAAAAACTCAACTGAGAAGAATATGGGGAGCAGCCATTCATTGGATTTGTAATACATTTTGTACTGGGTTCACTCAGACTCCTTCTTTAAGGATGCTGCATTTTGGTTATGGCTGCACCAGGCTACTGACAGAGCCAGTGCAGCAGTGAGTGCTCCCTGCAGAAGGCAGCTCAGCTCCCTCCTGCCCAGGGCTGCTGTGTGCAACAGTCTGGTCCCTAATGGCACCAATGCATGTGGTTTTCCAGTGCTCAGTGAGATGTCTCTGGTATAAAGGCATTCAAGTTGATTGTCTCCTCGTATCTATGACCATCCCATTTTGTGTGTGCGTGTTTAGGATTCATAGTCCCCAGAAAGAAGATTCTCAGTATCAAACCAAAGTCACCATGACAGATGGTAGTAAAGTTGGCTGTCCTGAGTCTATTCTGTGCATTGCTAAAAAGGCTTGTTTGTCATGTGCACCCTACCATGCCCTGGAGGAATCAGCATTTTGTCATTTGACTTAGTTCCCATGCTTTTTTTTTTCTGCTCTGAGATTTTGTCTTACTATCCTTATATCACCTCTATCATCAACACTGTTGTTTCTTAGGCCAAGCAGATTTCTGGTTCCAGTTCAGATTAGCTTCAGGAGCTCTCTGTCTACTGTCTCACGGACAACATCAACCCACACTCATAAATCCACCAGCAGGTCTGTGTGTGAGTAAGCTCAGCAGTGGACACACAACAGCATCCCTGAACAGAGCCCTGGAATTAAAATGACAGCTTGCTCCTGCATTGCTACCAGAGGTTTACTCCACAGACCACATACTTAGCACTCCCAAACCACTACCTTTTCAGCTTAAAATGCTGCCTTGTGTTGCGAGTGACAGCAAGGAGAAAGAAGCACTGTCCTTCCTATTTAACAAGTGTACTCTTGTGTTCTCAGGCAGCTTTGCTCATGTCCATTCCTAAGGAAGTGCAGTCCAGTCCATCCGCTCTGGGGTAGCGACTGAATCGCTGTGCGGGCTGCACTGTCACACAACGGGCCTGGCTTAAAGAAAGGTTTGCTTATGCGATGATGAGCAAGCGGGAAAGGTCTCTCTGCTGCTAGCTTGATAAAAAGAAAAGAAAAAGTAAATGATTATCAATAAAGTGTGTTTGATTAGGTGTCACTGAGAGAAAGAAAATGCCATTTCATGTCACTTTTTAGAAAGCACAAGGTGGGTAACTTTCGGGGATCATTTTGCTCTTGACTAATCTTCAGATTCAATATTAAAATCTCAAACTTCCCAAAGGAAAGAGATTCTGCATCTTTTAATGAAAGATAAAACAACAATATAAACATACACAAATTTACAGAGAAAGGATCAACTTTAATACATCTGGAGTAAAAGGTGTTCTTTTTTTAAATATGGTATAAAAATAAATGCAAGAAACATTAACAGAGAATATACAGACAACAGACAAAGACACAGGCTTTCTTTCTCAATGTGAATACATCAGTGAAATGAAACCTTCTGTGCTAATTTATTGTGCAATAAATGTGATGCCATATGTATATTTATTAATATATGCATTTTTTACATTTCTTCCAGTTTTTGATTGATGTATTTTTTTAATAAACTGTGCCTAGCAGAAGCTTTTTTTTCACTGTACTTGAGCTTGCAGAAAATAAAAAGACACAGATCCAGCTTGATATGAAGGAGGAAGTGAGCAGACAGTTTTCGAAATGGAGGCATCGAAAGGCTAGAGAGTCCCTCGGAGTCTGTAATGCCTTAGTATACACAAAAGAAAACAAGTCAGGTCCTTGCTCATGCAACATCTTGTTCTACTGTCCTCTGAGTCAGGCAATCAGTGAGCTACAAAGTATGTATAATGATTTGAGTCTGCTTCCATGCTACAAGGTGATCCTTTTAGTAGGACTGCACTAGACTGGTTAACCTCTTTGATGTGAGCGATTTCCCCTGAGGAAAAGATAAAAACAAAAAACAAAAACAGAAAACAGAGGCATGATCACTGCAAACCTGTTCATCAGCAACCACTCAGTGTTGCCACATCATTCTCAAATAACTAGGGGCACCAACTGGAGTCTGTCAAATCTTAAACCACAGGAAGTCCTTGCACTTAAACACCTGCACTGCCAGCCAGCCAGATTGTTTCACAGAACAAGCCAGCAAATGTAAAGGGCATTTTTGAACAAGATTGGTTTTGGCTGATGAGAAACTGATGCTGAAGTTTTTGCTGTCAGTCACACCCAGAACTTGAGGGCTATCACAAACAGGAGTGCATTGTGCTGCAAAGATGAATGTGCAAACTGCAGTAGCTCTGTCACAGGGACAAAAAAGCTACTTTTGAGTTAAGGTAAGAAAGTAAGGGGCAGGTTGCATACAGGTAGGAAAGCAGCTTTTCCATGAACACAGCTATAGGTTTGTTGAGACCATAATTACTATTTACAAGGAGCATTGGTCAGGCATATTACATGTGACTGCATAACACTGCTTTGAAGGTGTTGGATTTCCATATTGCTGTTTTCCTCATCATTCCTCCTTTTGCAAGGATGTGATTTTAATTGTTTAACAAGTTCTTTTCATAAGGTGTAATGACTGTCCCACAAGAGCTAGGTCTACAGCATGAAGATGGTGCAAGGTATGTCACTCTGGTATATTTCAGGCAGATTTGAGCTTTATCTGAGCCAGATGGAAACCACAGAACAGGATTAGCTCTCCTACGGCCACATAAAAGGAGGTAGCTTTCCAAGTGCCATCCTACTGTGGCTCTGATCCAACACAGGCAGAGCTGGCACAGCAAGCTGACATCACAGGCATACCCTGACAATGTAACACAAATATATCATAAAACATTAAACAGAAAATGGCTCTAACTCACCAGTTAGATATTTAATACTTAAATTTATTATATTGTTCATTTTAAGTGCCCGATTCAGTGATATCAAACTGGTTTCAAGTAAAAAGTACTGTAAGTATGGAGAGATGCTTAATTTTCTGCAGTAAATGAACTTATTCTGCCATATGAATAAATTGCTAAGTCGTCTGCAGTGTTATAACTCAGTGGAATTACACTATTTAATGTCTATTGTCATTATCAATTAAATTTAAGCTCACAGGGATCTGTAAGTTGGTCTTGGACATTTGCTCAAATGCAATATATCAGAGTGGGTCTTCATAAAAGAAAGAATAACTATTTTATTCTTTGTACTGTGAAATACAAGTTGAACAAATTAGGATGAATACTTCCCCTACAACATAATTTGAAAGGGAACTCATGATTTGCGCTGTTGTGTTAACTGGTTCAGGTTAACATCAGGTTCCTCATATCACCTGACAGTATTATTACCTACTTCTTTGAAAGATGGAAAGTCTCTTTCCTAGCACTCTGTCTTCCCTGTATCTGCCACTTTCTACGTATATTAAATTCACAGCTTCTTGATGCTTTCTAACCCTTGAGTTATGTATTCCTCTAATGCAGCAGGTAAGCTATTATAGTAAGACTTCTTTTCTTTTTAAACAGTCAAAAAATCCTCAACAGTAGCGTGGCCTTGGAATACAATTTAAAACATTAAAAGCATTTCTGAGATTAATGTTTTGACTATTTTGTTAGACAATTCAGGACTTTTGGTGCTAGACATAACCTCAGAATATATTGAACATGTGCTTATCTTTTCTTTTCATTAGGTTATTTGCACATAAGTTAACAGATGTACAAGTCTGGCTACTTTCTGTAAACATGTAGTTCCCTTCAGTACTGAACTGCATAACCCACTTAATTAAAAAGTAGTAAAACCAGGAGTTCTCAATTAGTTACAATTTGCTCAATACTACACTGGAAAGCTGCATAAACGCTTATTGGGGGATAAAATCAATGAAATAAGTTTTTATTATTATTTTCAACAACTATATAGGAGTTTCAAAATTTCTGGAATTTCTAGATGGACCATAAACAAATACTAGCACCTCAGGAATTAATTATGTTATCACATAAAAGAGGAAGTTCTGACATAAAATCAGGCCAAAAAGTAGTTATTAGTTGATCTGATTTGCGTGATAATTTTCTACATATTATTTGAATTTTCCCCTAGAGACACAGTGAGATGTTATGAAAATTTTTTTCTGTGTTCCACATAACCTGCTCCCTGGATATTGCTGATCTTTGGATATTTAAATTATTTATATATTTGGATACATAAAGCCATACAGTGATCAGGAACTCTCTGAATGGTACCCTCCTTCAACTCCCCTCCCTGCCTCAGAAAATCCTCCATCTGAACAACAGCAACAACAAAAGGTCTTTTTCCATGCCTTAATAGTTCTAATTTATCACAAAGTTGGAAAAGTGACAGCTTAGAAGATACACCCTCCTCAAGAGATCTTCTTAAATGCTTATTCTGAATCATATTAAGTCCTCTGATTAGGAAAATAAGCTTTTAATACACTGCCCAAGATATAGAATTATCACATCTTCTTATTAGATCTGCAGGGACTTGTTATTTTCCACTTTACAAAATATTCCTTTCAAACTCTATTCCAGAGTATTCTTTTACTTCAGCTCTCTGTGGCAGAGTTTCATAATTACTGCTTCTAGGAGATTTACTTATTTACAGACCGATATAAGGATCATCCATTGTGGGTCATACTTTAAGAGCTGACCATAACTATTTCTTTCAGATACAATGTTAACAGCATTTCCATGACCCAGATTTTCATTTGGGAACCTGCAACATGGCAGTTTGCAGAGTTGTAGCATATGAAGATGTTTCCTCTGCTAATGAGATTAAAGACAATTGGGGGGAGGGGGAAATCAGGAGTAGTAAATATTTATCTGAATAATGAAAAGGATATCATTAATATTTTCAATATATATTCTTGCCATCAACATTTAGAAGCATATTCTAAAATTCTAAAAGCTAAATTCTAAAGATTATTTGGATTTTTTTTGGCTGTATTAGTGCCCTTTGGACATAACAGTTGTAACTATTTAAGAATTTTACTAATAATGCAGATACCAACCCTGCACACATACCCTGACAAGGGAGTCAGAGTATGAGAAGGCAGCACAGCAGCTGGAGTGAACAAGTACATCTAAAAGTACCAAATCAATTGGCCTCAGCATTCAGTCCCTATTTGAACATACTAACTGCTTGACATTGAGTTCTCACCTTTACTTCTAGAAAATTTAGGGGGCAAAATTGTAAAGGTATGTACAGATGCTGCTAAATACAGTTGTGCTGACTGACCGATTTATGCAGCATGACATTAATACCTCAGATAATCCAGGAAAAACGTCAGCAACAACCTCCATACATATGTGGCTTAAAAGAAATCAATATGAAATGTCTACAGGTGTTGGAGTTGAAATGTAAAGATCACATTTTTTCTTTTTAATTATCTTCCTTTCTGCTAAGCAACTTAAACTGTTCCTTTTTCAAGTTTCTTTATTGCCAGTGCAGGTGTTACTCCCCAGGACCTGTACTGGTAGCACTAGAAAAGAGAACTCCATGCATCGGATGGGGAAGGAGAGGTAGCTGTCCCACTATGAGCAAAATGAGAGGTGGAGGGAGAAACAGCCCTCCTTGGTCTCAGTGTTCCCCATCTGCTCACGTGTGAAACACCTGCAGCACACTGTCAGCTCAGCCAGATCAGCAGGGGAAGCTTCCAAGTGACATTGCAGGGCACTACACACAGAGCTGGTGTGCAAACAGCCCCCGACAGGAGCACATCTGGAGAGACACAGGAGAAGAAGCAGTAAATCCCTTTCCATGGTGAGGCAGCCCTTGCTCTACCAGCACAAGGGCATTGCTTCAGCACTGCTCTGGGGTTCAGAATTCTGCTTCAGCTTCCACAGCAGCACAGGATGCTGCTGCCAACCATCTGTGCAGGTGTATTTCTCTTTCAGATGTGAGGAAGGGGACAAGGCTAATATTTATTGAATTTGGGGCACAAGTTGTCAGCACAGCTGCAGTGCTAAGTGGTTACATGTGCAAGGAAATCCTTCTGCCTCTGGCTGAGATTTGCAGCCTTTTGTTCCTTTCTCATTAGGGCTGTACTGTTTCCTGCAATGATCTGAAGCGGGAGGCAGCAGCTGAAGAACTGCATTCCTGTTTTGGCTCACTCCAAATCCAGGAACATCCATTTCTTTCTCATTTTGCACTTTGCATTTACTGATGAGCTGCTCTCATTCGTGATTAACCTAAAACCTCTTACTAGATGGGGTAGTTTGAATTTGAATAACCATCTGAAATGTAGATTCCAAGGGACTTATGCACAAGAAAAATATTTTTATTATGTTTGTCCTGGGCCTGACTCCTCGAGTTTCCATACCTCTCTGCAGCTCTCATTCATTCAAAAAGCCTAAGAATCAGGTAAATTTTTGTCAGCTGGAAAATAGCAGACACTGGCCCAGTACCTGACAAGTCTGTGCTGCCTCCTCACTTGGATGAACCTGGTTGTGCAAGTGTTACTCCTAAGCTCTTCTCTTCCAGCACAGAGCACAGAAGCTTAGTTCCAGTCACTGCAGAACAGCACAAGGAGGCCATTCCCCATTGGCATGTCCTTTATAATTTTCCTCTATGGGCATAGCTCTTTAAAAATCTCCTTAAACTAGGAGGTTTTACTAATTAGTAGGGCAAAATAAAAATTTCAATTATTTATTTGTTCTTTTTATTCAAATATGAATACGACATCTCTTCCTGAAATGGAGAAGGCCTTCATTTCTAAAATTAATTATTATTTTCATTCTTGGTTTATATTTGTCAAATAAGTAGCTTTGTGATTTATACTTCTTCTAACTATTTTTTTTTTTGTTTAAATTTTTGGAATAACTTGTAAGTAAATTCAAAATGAGATTCCACAGCTGAAACTGCATTGAATTTCTTGGGTAATGCTATACTTGAGAAAAATCTAGCCCTTGGCAGGGTTTCAGGACTAGATGGGCTTTTGGTCTGGTACAGTAGGGTACACAAGTTTTACCTATTCATACAGTAAAATTTCTTGATTAACAGATAAAATTATTTATGTGCTTTGTTCCTCTATAAAGAGATAGATTTTAACATGAAATGAGATTACACTTGTTCAAACATCTAGAAAGTCTATGACCAACTGATAAGAACTGAGGAAGCTACTTTTATGAGTTTTAATTTCCATTTCTAGGCTGTAATTCACAATGTCATGTTACGTGACACTGGATTGAAACTCGGTGAAAATGTGCTCTGTTCAATGGCCTTTGCATTTCAAATCTCATGCATGAAATGGTCTATTGTTGCTGGTTTGGAGGGGAAAAAAAAAAAGGACTCTGGTCAGCAAGTCCTTCCAGTTAAGTGGGAGAAGACTTAAGAATTAGGAAAAGGATATGGGTAATATAAGATATAATGGTTTCAAACTCAGAATTATTAAATGGGGTCTTGTTTATGAGGTTATGAGTGGAGATAATTATAGTTTGATAGTTTTCTAGTTTAATATATGAACTGAATTGTGTCTAGTTTTGGCTGTATTTCCCTAAGACCTCACAAACATACAAGCACCTCTTTTTTTTGTTTTGTTTTCTGTATAACTGTGCTGTGACAGATGAAATGCTAACACTGATGGTGGTGTCTGGAGTCATGGCACCAACACATGAGGATGGAGCGGCTCCCCCCACAGCTCTAAGGAGGGAGGTGACCCCTTCTTGCCTCATTAACTTTGTTCCTGTGGGACAATAAAATTTGCATGGGGTGGAAATTAAATTAACTCATTCCCCCTGTAAAGAAGGTCCCTTTGTCTCGAGGGTTCCAGACCAGTAATCACAGCTAAGCACCAGGCTGGGGCTCACAAAGTCCTGCTCAGTCTGCCACTGTCACAAGTCCTGCACGCACATGAGAAATTACAGACAAAATTGTTCCTTAAAGAACCTCTTTGCTCCCATCAACATTACCAGTGTATATTCACTTACTTTTTCCCCTCTGTAATTTAGATATTAGCCCTTGAGGTAAATTTGCTGAGATTTTTAATGTTTCATTTTTAATTTCTTTAAGAGTTTTCTTCCCCATGTGAATTCTTCAAAAGAATTTGAGTTTTTAAGTGCCACAGAAACTGCTGATTTCAGTCTCTCTACTACTTCAGCATGCAATGAGATCCTCCTGCTCCATCACTTAGATCTTTAACTTCCCTAGTCCCTTGGGGAGCTGCAGGTGACTGGACTTCTATTAGTCTCAAAGAGGAAGCTGAGGGGCTGAGCTAGGCAGGGGGGAGCCCAGAGCAGCATCACTGCTGTCTGTGCTCTGACTCCAAGCTGTGACACACGTGGCTGCCCGTGTTGCTCCATGGAATTCACTTATCAGATGGCTTCATTCCAGTAGTGCTGCAGTGTCTGTGCTCTGTACTTTTGCACAGTACCCAAGAGTGTAAGTGGGGCAGACCAAGGATAGCTGGGGTTACTACTCAGATACAAACTATAACATGTTCATTAATAAATATTACATATAGCAAATGTCAGCTTGCTGTTACTTCTGTATATTTTATGTGAATGCAGACCTGTTTCTAAGGTTAACTATATTTTCTGCTGCAGACTGCTGAAGGCATTACCAATTTTGCACCATAAAATCTACAGAGCAGCTAATTAGTCAGTTTTTAAACTGAGCATTTAGGCCTTTCACGAACTGCACCAGCTTACGGAAAATTTTCTGGAAAGAAAACCCTTCTACATCACAGAAATGCAGAGCTCAAGCTAGTGTATAGCTCCACTTCTATTTTTTTCTCCATCAGATTAAAATAATGACTCATTGTAGTAGGTTATTTCCATGTGATTCATGAAATAGTACAGAGTAATTGCCCTCTACAAAGTTTCTAGTTTAACAAATGCTTTCTGTAGCAAGTATAAACCTATTTCTTTTAACAATGATCAGGATCCTCCTAGAGCCAACAAATCAGATAATGAATTACAAGTCTATCTGTTCAGTCTGAGTCCCTAGACACAGCCAAGGTTACTGTGTTTTTATTAAACATTCAATTGGAAGAAATTGAGGTCTAATTTAGTATACTACAAACCCACTTTGATATAACTGAGGAAAAGATCCAGTGAAAATTAGTCTAAATATTGCAAAACATCAGAGAAGAGAAACTGTAATCTTCATCTCACTAAATCAGAGATGATAGCATTTATCCAGGTTGTAGAAGACCCTTTTCACACCTATCTTCTGTATTAATCAGTAGAACAGATCTATTCCACAGTTTATTCACTTTGCAGTTGATCAAGTTAATCAGTACACTGTATAATATTCTGAGAAATGTTTCCCTCATCCCTGCTGGTTGGAACCACTGTACCAAGATAGACAATTACATTTTATAAACTCATCGCAACCAAGAACAAGAGTGGAAGAACAAGGATGTCTGGTGGAAAGAGATCCTGAGGAAGTGGGCGATATGAATTCAGTCATCTTGGAAAAAAGGTTTGCATTTGAGCATCCTGATATTCTGGATTAATTTGCAAGCCTCACACCTGTCAGCCTAATAGAGATTATAGATCTAGCAGTGATTTGTTTTTCTTTCATATGTCACCCGACTTGACAGACTCCACTCAGGTTAACAGGTAGTAGTTGGAACAAAAGCAAAATTACAGATTTTATTTCAGAGTTTGCTCTGTGAAAAAGAAGAAAAAAATCCCCCTCTTCTACCAAACTACCTAATGTCCAGAAATCCTCTTTTCCATTTCTAGTTTGCAGCTGCTTTATTGGGTCTGCCTTGCATCTCTGGCATGCTGCTATTCTGGTACTTCTGCCCTGAGATTAGCAGGAGGAAAATCAGGCACAGCTGCAGGGCACAGTGCTCCAGTATTTGTGCTCAGAACTGCTGATTTATCTGTAAGGCTGCTCTGGGAGGGATTTCAGCATCTCCCAGTCTTGTCCTCCCATTTTCCTTTTCTGGGCTGTATTCCCAATCCCTCTACCTGCAGCTTGCTATTTCCCCCCTCATGGCCACTTGTTTGCACAATGTTTACCACAGCCAATTCCTGACCCCTGGGCTGCTCAAAACACCTTGAATAAATGTAGCATTGCAGCTTGCCAGGCTCTGTGACTGGGAAAAAGTCTGGCTTGCAAAGCTCTGTAAGTGTCACCCACTCTGTGCACTCTCTTTTACAGACTTTTTGTTAATATAGAACTTCCTGCTGAATTATAACAGAGTTATCATGTATGGTGCTATCATGTACAATGTTGTTTTATAGTTCCAACCTGTTTAGACAACACACAAATCACACTGCAACATGCTATGGCAACACCACCATGCAAAACATAGGGGTTTTTGTTTCAAACATTGGGATAGTTTCCTTTGTGACTGTTTATTTACTTTTAGTGTCCTTTACTGACTTTGTCCCATTGAATCCAAATTTCTTCCTGATTACAGTGGATTCAAAGCATATTACAGGAAGCCTTTACCTATAAGAAAGTAGTTAGAGAATTACTGTTTTGTTTTTAAAAGTGAGATATTCCCACAGCCTCACAAAACTTTCACTGTGTTTTTTTCTTTTTTTTTTGATTACTGGAAAGTATATTTATATTTTTTTAAATACTTGAGGCAATACCCTTGAGCCTCATTACAGGGGAGACAGTTTCTGACAACTGCTTCTCCTTCCCTAGAAACTAAAAAAACAAAAACCATGATCTTTGCTGAAAGCTCTCATATTGTTCATTTCAACACACACAGCTCCACTAACCAGGTCACAGAAAAAGCCACTGACGCACACACACACACACACACAGAGAGCAGCGTCACCTGCACAATTCAACAGACAATGCAGACAAACTTGAGTATAATCCAAGATCTTTCTACCTCTTTTCATAACAGGTTAGTGCTCGCCCTCAGTGTTGGTGTACAGTTTTTATGGCATGGAAAAATAGGGATGTTTCTGCCCTACAAAAATAAATGCGTTGAATTCTTTAGTTGGAACTTTCACAATGTAAAAGACAAAAAATCCCAAAGAAACTGGATAAGTAAAAATAATCCCAAGTATCACAAAATCAGTGGATATTTTGGCAGCTGGCAAAAGAATGCCCACACAAAATCTACCAGCCTTCTTTTTTTTTTTTTTTTTTTGCCTTTGAGAAATAGCTTTCAAAAGTTATATGTTGTAAGAAAAAAAATCAATTATTTTAGTCCATTATGAAAACGAATCCAAATCAAACCCTTGCATATAAACAGCATGAATTCTTTGCTCCTGTAGAAGCTGTGAGATATAAGGGAAGATGGTAAAATTATTATTGTTTTTTTCCCTGTGCCAAAATGGAAAAACAGGGACAAAGTATTTTTTAGTAAAACAAAAAGAAGACAGGATGGAAATCCAAAGTATTCAACTGTTTTAGACTTATTATTTTAGAAGGCACCAGAAAAAGAAACAACATCCAGCATGTTTTAACAGATTCTTTACTAAAATTATAGGGGGGGCGGGGAAAGTGACTAATTTCATGCTTCCTAATGCAAAAAGCATGGCTCCCAAAGGTCCATTCCTCCATGTGTTGAGATCAGTGGGAAAGGGACTAGGGAGGAGGGGTTGTAATGAAAGCACATTATAAAGCTGTCATTCCCAGGAAAATTCACAAGCTGTGATGAATACACTTTTAACCACCAAGTTAGAGAAGCAAAAGGGAAAGTAGGGATCAGTGAGGGGAAGGGGAGAAGGTTGTCCCATCAGGCTTACTAGTCTTCCGAGGCAACAAACTTACCACATTGCGTGTGAATTTCTCAAAAGATGTTCGACGATCCAGAGTGTTTTCCAACTTAAATTTGAAATAAATAAAACAAAAGAAACAAAAAGAAAAAGGAGGGGGGAAAGAAAAGCAAGACAATGGAGTAGAAAAGGAGGTTTGATGTAACAATGGACTGCAAAACAAAGTTTGTATAAATCAGGAAGCAAACACAGGTATGAGGCTGTAATGGGACTTGGCAAAACAGGGGATGGGCAAAACAGATATAGCACTAGACAAAAGTAATTTTTCATGGGGATCAAACTGGTTTAAATTTAAAGAAAAACTGAAAGTAAAAAGAAATAATGAAGTGCACATCTTGTGTTAATGAACTGACATTCACAAACTTAAGGACTTCACACGGACAGTTGAAGCTTTCTGGTACTTTCAACATCTCTCTCTATACTGGATCTTCAGAAATCAACGTTTGAACAAAAAACAAAATCACACAGCACTTTCATATAATTTTAGGTTGTCATTATTAACAATAGAATGCTACGGTGTTAATAACTACCTTGTTCCAGTAACAATCGGGGCCCTGATTTTGCAAGGCACAGGGCTCCCAGCTGATTCTAGGAGATTACTGCTTAGAGCCCACTAACAGAATTATTTATCATCATGAAAATCTGCATTATACAAGCTGCTCCACATACTCTGGGCTGTGGCTATTCAGAACCCATTCCATAAGCTGAACTTTTCTAAGAAAATGTTACATACCAAGACATGAACTTCTGTTTGCCAAAGTGTGACATGATCAGTCTTTCAAGTCAGATTCCTAGCCTACTCAAAACTATTCATGTAGTAATAGGGAAAGAAACAAAATTGGGAAGCCCCTGTATTTATAGTTGAAGTTAGAAGTTATTCATATGAATAAGATTGTTTCTAAATACATTCTGTAGCTTTCATAGGTGGAATAAAGAGAACAACAAATGTTACATAAGCAAACTTGCAAACATGAAAGACTATTCTGGGATTTTATTTTATTTTTTTAATGTATTTGTAAAGCACTTTGCAATTTAAGGTGCTTCATAACAGAGAAAACAGTACAATATGGGATGTAAAAATAAAAATAAGTTTTGCTAGATTAACTTATTGAAACATGCCCGCATGCAGGATATATACACATATATGTATATTGAATTCCTGTGTGTATGTGACCCTCCAAAAACGCCAAGCTGGTCACCTACCAGATATCCAGTTGCACTGGCACAGGGGAGAGAAGACTGAGTATTGTTGCAAACATAACCACTGCTTTGCACAGTGGCAAGACAAAGGCAAGATGGACCAATACCTTTTTCTTGGCCTGTAGCAGCTCCTGGTAGGCACTGGATCGTATAAAACGAGGATAAGAATCACTTTTCATCAGTTTGTAAATGTGCTCCTGAAAAGGAAGGGAGGAGCTGTTACTGCCATAGAAGAGGACACACGTAAAATGGGAGGCAGCCACATGTTTTGGCCATGGAACATAGACCAGCTAGCACTACTATGAACAGGAACTATTATAGGATAGCACGTTTCAGCTCTGAAGCTGAATTTCAGAGAACTCAGCTCTGAATTACTTTCTATTCTTAAAGCTGAAATCCCATCCATTTCTTATGTATAATTATACAACACACCTTTCTTTAATTTATTGACCAAATTTTCCAGTGCAAAATTATTTTCTAAGAATTGATAACTGAGTCCTAGATTCGGGTCCAACTTCAAACCTCCCTTACATTAGTTAGTTTAGGTAAGCGATGAAATTAAGAGCTGTGGGTCCTTCCTCATCAGATTTTCTGAATTAGTTTCTGAAGACATCTTGTGATGTCAGAGGTACTAGGAAGACATACTAGGTTTTAAATTCATCACCACAAATAATGCTTAGGTTAGTGAGGAATTCCCCTGGCTACCCTTGACAACATCCTTTGACAGTTGGTTAGTCTGCTGTCCAGCTAACAATATAAAAATGAAATTACATAAGTAAATTGAAAAACAGTTCCAGGCTAATCTAATTTTTTAAGATATTAATTCTTCAGAGGCATATGAAAATTTGAAAACCTTTATTCAGAAAATAAATTACAAAAGAAGCTTAAAAAGCTTTTAATTCTGGAATGTTCTAATTTCTGAAAAAGAAAAGAAATCTGTGGTGTAGAACACCTGATAATTCTAGTTCTGATTATATGCTAGAGATAAGATTTGTAGAAAAAGCAGCCAGAACAGAAAATTTTCTCAAAAATATTCTTAAAAAATCTTGAATCATTAGCTATTCTATGGTTAGCTATTTTCATAGAGTTTTTGTTTTACTCAAATTCTATTTTTTACTGAAGGAAACCTGTAGCACAGTAATTGGGAAACAGCAAACAAACTAGAAAGAAAATACTGTTTATCAGCTTGGTATTGTATAAAATTAGTAAAATAATAAAACCTAAAACAAACAAAAACCCCCAAAACTCTTCACCTTGTCTGGAAATTAAAGCTAAAATTAGAACTGATGTTTATTTTTTGCTGTATTAGAAACCGTATAAATTATTCGAAATGTCTTTGTATATCTTACAGTAAGCAGAGAAATTCTAATGTCTAATCAGGACTTAGACTGTTTTATTTGGGGAAGGTTTTTTTCACTCAGTGTCTGTGAAAGCAGACAATGAAGTCAACAGAGAGCAGAAAGAGGTGATAGGCATTAAAATTTTATTTCTGTACAAGAAAAATGCCTGTAAAAGCAAGAATAATTTGGGCTGTATTAATATTGTTAATGTACACATTAGCCAGGATATGTTAATACACATATTTAGCACAATCAGGCTATTTTTACTTATGTGTCCTATTTTACTTATGTATCTAGATTTGACATGGAGTTTCATCTTTCTATATTTCCAGTCCAGAAATGCTTTTCATAGATTTTTAATGTATGAAAAGCATTTAACAATTAAATGACCCACCAGCTGCCAGAATGGCACACCAGTGGTCTCGTTCCCAGCTGGCAGGCCAAAAAATGCCTGTTGCAGAGGCAGAGCCCTACTCCCAAAAAAACCCTCCACCTGAGGTGGGACACTTTAAAGATCCTAAAGCTTCAAGTAAGAACACAGCAGGTGCAGCCTGTCCCTTTTCCAGAGAAATTGAGGCTACTGGGTTTAAGGTTTTGTGCTGAACTGGATGAAGTAAGCAGAGGTCCTCTGCAGGAAGCAAAGTCCTGCTTGCATAAACACTGAAAACTCCATGCCTTTCATAAGTGAAGGACAAAATTATAAGAGAGATCTGGCAGTAAAAGGGTATTGAAATTTTACACTTACATTAAAAAAAAAAAAAAAAAAAAAGGATACTGGCAAGGAATTTAAATGTCAATTACTCACTCACCTGCAAAGACACATTTTTAAAAAACCTTTAATCTTGCTCTATTGTTTACCTTTGCCATTTATGTTTTTTCTATACACTGCATTCTTAAATCTCCAGGGGTCAGCAGATGCAAGCAAAAATTGTATGTTTGGTTTAATGCAGAGTACTTCAAAACAGTGGCTATGACATAGGCTCTACTGAAAATTTTATTTTTTCTTCATAGGTTGCTATTCTCATAATGGAAAAATTAAAAGGAGGTAAAATTATTCCCCTTCATATTTAGGGCAAAGGCATTCTCCCAAAAAGAAGAAAGCCTCAATTCAATTCCCTTCTCTCCTTCACGGGGCCTGTAGCAGCATCTCCTGAGTCCCAAGATGATGACCTAATAATCAAGCTGTAGGAAATTCTGCAGGGATATGATCTCAATCTCTCCTTTTGACACCATTTCACTTTGCATTAATAATTAAATTTTCATCACTGGGCTGCTGATGAAAATGGAGGAGGATACTAGTTCTGCTACTTTTACTGTGAATCCAATTATTGTCTATTACTTTTCTCAGAAATCTTTAGAGATTCAATATTGTTATAAGTCACATGAAGTGTTAGATTTAATACAGAAGTACTTCATTTTTTCTTTACTACATGTTTTCCTTTATTCAAAGTCCACTTGAAAACTCTATATCAAGCACAGAATTTTGATGAACTTCATGTACCTCATGAAAGAAAGAATGTTACACATTTGCATTGCCAAAATGGCATTTTAGGAAACAGGGCGTTATCATTTAATTCCCAAATACATCTCATTTTTGCATATAGATTTCACTAGCCGATATTCCATTTCAGATGTCCATAAACATGATTGCAAACTGACCTGTGCATCTTCAAATGTGTATCTTCCAGGTTCCTTCACATTCTGAGTGGTTTTGTCATAACTTTTTGAATCTAGGTTGATGGCGCTGGGTGCACCTGGAGCAAGAAATTCTTGCCAGATTTCTTGGACGCGAGCAGGAACTTCACGGATAGGCCTCTTCTTCAGGTCTTCTACTGCTAACCAGAACCTACGGCACAACACAGCATCTTGACTTCCAGCTCAGGGTAGCCACTAATGAAGTGCCCTCATTTTTCCTTGCTCTTAAAAAAGAAATTAAGTAACTGAAGTTTTCATCGAGACATGCTAAAATAAGAAAAAGCTGAGTGATTTTATGTTGGGATCAGCATTCTGGCATACTGTCTCAAGGCAATCAATCCTCCTAGGGAAGCAATTTTTAGAAGGCTCTTCATGGGACAGATAGGAAATCCTTCATTACTTATGTATGGTAACACGCTTGCAGGAAGATTTCAGATTTAGCTGGAATTAAACTGACACTTCATTTTGGTTGAACCACAAGGGCTGATATTCCTTATAAACTGACTGCTTTTTGACATTCTTTCAAAAACTAATCATTTATATTCTTGCTATCTACATGAATCTCTGAGTCCTACTAAATCCTAAACTGAGTAACTCTAATTTTGTTACTCAGAAATCATGCATACATTGGAAAAGCATTTGTTTTCCTAATTATAATTTAATTTCTTTTTTCAGCATTCCATTTACATGCATATTTTTGATAAAAGTTCTGAAAGGAATTACACATTCTCTCTTCTTCTGCTGAGAAAACCAACATTGGGCAGCCATATGTAGTGCAGCCAGTTCACTGTATCCTCATTCAGTCTGGAGCAAGATCACTAAAAAGGTCTTGAGCACTTTATGGTCATAACTAACTAGCTGTAATCTTTATTTCATTATTTCCTCTATTGGTGTTCAGACTCTCTCATGGCACAAAATAACCCTAAATTAATCTAGGATCCCATTTTTAGACATAGTTCAGAACACTTAGTTCTCCCCCAATCCAAGAGTTCAACTAAAGTTTGACTTTGGTGAACATGTAAAATATACCATTGCAACTTTTCATTATTGTTCTGACACAGCTGATCCTACGAAACAGATAAGCTGAGCCATGAAGTGATTTAACTTTGAAATCAACTGTATTTTCCAAGGCTTACAAATAAATTGGGTACACCTTGTGGTTTGCACCCTGCTTACACTGTGAGATCAACTTAAAGCTCTCTTATCTGAGTTCAACAAGGATAGGATAGGAGAGAACAGTGAAACTGTACTCAGATTCCCAAGAAAGCAAAATGACACCACCTTTAACCCAGATTCTAATTTAATTATTGCAAAACACTTAGGATAGTAAACCATAGCAAACCTTACAGTATTCCTGCTATAAGATATCCTTCTCTTGAGAAAATTTACCTCTCAGGAAGCAATTATTCCTTCATAGTCCTGTTTTGAAATTTCTTTGCAGCTCAGATGGAAGGAGCCTGTGTTCATTTTCCACAAGCCAGCCTGGTCAGTTTCATGCTACTAAGATGACTATTTTAGGTATTTCTATAACCTTCAATTTCAGTAGTACTTAAGCACTTTTTCTTCATCTAAAATTCTCCAAGAGACAGAGAAGCAATATTGTCCCAGTTTTGCAAATATATTAATAATGTAATAATGTACAATGGTTTCTCCAAGGTCAGAAAGGGGATCTGTGCCAATAGAACTCCAGTTTCAAAACTTTTGGGTAGCATCACTTTTATGGATGAAATACAGTGTGAATTGAACATAGTCCTGCACAGAGCCTGGGGCTGTATCCTGAGAATCTGATGGCAATGCAGCAAGAAGAAATGCCTGATCACTCAAGTTTTAAAACTGCAAAGCTCACGAACTCTAATTCAGTTCACACTCTCAAATTTAGGCAACCTACTTTAGTTTCCTTAAGTTGCTTTCGACATTTGCATTTAAAAGCACATATCCTGCAGTGCTAACCCCTTCAAGTGCATCTTCTGGGATTGACTGATTACTCATGTGTCTCCAAGTCAGGTAAGGAACACAAAAATGAAAGGGAAGGATGCTCTTTGTAAACACACATTTTCTGTCTCCCTGCAGACATCCTGTGGATCTAGTTCAGAGATGTCACTTCCTCTTTTGTTCCATTGTATCACTGCCAATAATTCTGGAAGTCGCTGCAAACATGCCTTAGGATGCTATTTTCTTTTACAAGTAAACTGTTTTCATATAGTAGGTTATACTCAATTATGGGGAAATAGATGTGAGATAAATGTCAAGAAATTTAACTTCTATGCTTGCAGCATAGAATAGGGAGATTGTGTAGACCCATTCTTACAGGCTGAACACCAGTTCTTTGATAGATTAATTTAATTTTACCTTTCTAACAATAGCATTCAAAGACTCAACTAAAAATGTGAAACTCTAAATATAGAAACCTCTCTAAAAGTGGGAAGAATTATGATTTATGTGTTATGTCTAGGGTGCTTATTTCACAGCCAACACACATTTTAAGATTTTAATCTACTTATCTTTTAAGAAAAGATGCCTGCCCTCCTCCTACAGAGCATTGAATTCAAATATTCAAAGTTTAAAAATGACAAAAATAAGGCTGCTCCCTCTTGCATTTTCAAAAATAACTTTTTCAAATATCCCATGGCAACCAATAGCACAGATGAAGTTGAAATAGTCAGCAAGACCTCAGCACAGAGCTTCAAATCAAAAGAGCTCCCTGTACCATTTTACAGCTCTCTGCCTCATGAGCTGTGACCAGAGCAAGGGAAGATTCCTGTAGCAAAAAGCACACACTCTGCAACATTAACTATGTGCAAGGGCAGGGAGGGGACAAGGGGAATAGCATTTTTGGGGCAATGATATACACAGACTTGGTGCTACTTTGTGTAAGGAACTAGAACTCAGTCTGGCTGCCCTTGGATGGAGCTGCATCTCCCATTGATGGAGGTTTGCTTTTGCCATGGAGACCCTTTCTAGCAGATGCTCAGCACTGTTTGAACAGAGGCTTGAGTAGCTGAGTGTAAAACTCGCTGCTGCCTTCTACCCCAGCATTTGGGCTGCCATCTGCTGGGTCACACAGCAGAGTGTGTAGTGTACAGTACTAGCACATCCAGCCACATGGACTACTAAAACACATGTTGCAAGATATCTGGGGATTATGTCCTCCAGCTGGATTACTTTCAAAGCCAAGCTGGCCTCATAGATAAATAGCACAGCTGCCACACAGCTTCTGTCCCATTAACTGACCTAAAGGCAGGTGCAGCCAGATTACAGACCAAGCTAATCAGTTAAATTTAGCCTGCAGGAACAACGAGTGGGAGAAAAACTGCAGTAGTTCTCTGTGAAACATGTGAGGTATAGTCAGTGTGGAAACACTGGAGCGGGAATTATGTGAACTTTGCACACACTGCATGTGACAAAACAAGTAAGAGGCTAGACTTTTCAGCATTTTCAGAAAAAGCAAACAAAAACCTAAACAAACTCCATGAATAAAATCACATAATATTTTTCCAGGGGCAGGAAACACCGCTCTCTGATTTCCAGAGTCCACCTTCTTGCCCACTACAACTTCAAGCTTCAAGGCAGAGTAGAGCTGAAGGATTTCAAGAATATGACAGAGAAACTCATTAAATCTTGCAACTAGTTCTTTCTCACCTACTCTGAGAAATGGCAAGATTGCTGGCATTTAAGTTGAGTCTGAACGAGAAATAATTCACAGGCAATTTCAGCTTTGAGAGTTAAATTTTGGTCAAGTTATTAGCACCCACAACAGGGCCTCACAATCACCAGTGTAAAGGATAAACACCTCACAAAATGTCAGCTTGCAGGGGGATGGTCAGACAAAAATTATTGAGGGAAAACATCCAAATCTATTAAATTTCTCAGTCCCTCTCTTCCTTTTCTGGATAACAAGAATGCAAAGTCCCTTTTCCCTACTAGTCACACATTGCAAACCTAAGAAATGAGCATCAAAGGAAGGGGCGATGGGTCCAGTGGCTTTTCCTTCTGTATCATGGAACCTAACCTATCACCACTCTCACTAACTTAGGAGGTTTTTCAGTCTTAGAGCTGCTTTGGAGATCACACTCACTGCAACACTGAATAAGGATTTGGACAGGCTTTCAGGTTGGCAGGTCTGAAATGATTTAATATTTACAGGCTGCAATTCCTACAAAACAACCAGTTGGTAGCAAACCTATAGTCAGCGCACAAATATTAACTTTCCAAAGAATTTTGCTGCACTGCAGACGAAGGGCAAGAAGAGGAACAAAATTTCCTACAGAAATTAAAGACACTGGGTCTCCCGGTGCCATGCTGCAGTAAGTTTGATCTCATAAACTCACTCTCTTTGAAAACCTTGTGACCAAGCTCAATAGTACTGGATCATGATCAAACTTTAGTCTTGTGAATTTTAAACAATGGTCACCATTTTTGTAATAGGCATTGGGAATTTCATAAATCTATTATCCAAATCATATGTTACTTTAGCTATTTGTTCTGTGTATTGAGCAGCACACAAAGCAATTCTTCCAAAAAATCTGCATGGTAACAAGAGATCACAAGCCATACCCTGCATTAGGTGAGTGCAGGATCCAACCTGCAAACTGCAGTCCCACTGTAATGAAGTTACTGCACTGACAGAATCGCTTATGCAGTTTTATTCTTTATTCTTTATGCTTTACAACACTTATTCAGAGAGTGAAATACTATTAAGCCTCATTTACAGACAAAGAAAATGTGCAGAGATAAAAAGTAAGAAGGGGGAACCTGGTTGTATTCCTGAGCACTGCACAATTCTTAGTATTAAACCACGGCTCAAGGTCCTTCATCCCTGCTGTGTTCTTTAAGGGAGGATCTGAATCTGCCAAGAATGATATTCTCAGATACCTTAGACACTCTCAAAATTAATGTAACAGTAACACTGGGACTTCTTGCTATTTAAGATCATCACACTTGAATAAAAATGTTATATCTGGTAGACTCATAATTTCATGGTTTTTATTTCACCAAAATGAGGTATAAGATGTCTAATCTATTAATATTGAAGGTCTTGTCATGCCTGCAGTCCCTGCTGTATCCTGTGCATTCGGCTTGAAAGCTCGAAAGCAGGGTCTCAGCTGCCATACAACTATAGGCTTGGTAGTGTTGTGAATTTTATCATGAAACATCTGTAAAAGTACAAGAACCAGAAACTGATTTGAGTGGAATTTGTTGGAAGGTGTGGGTGGACATAATTATTTTTCTCAAGGTGGCTGTCAAAATAATAATTAAAAAAACACCACTAAAAAGCCCTAAATTACCATGATGGAATTAACAGGTGAGCAACAAAAGTGGTTGCCTTCTTAGGTTTATTTAGTGCTAATACTTGAAAACATCAAGCTTTTAACTTATGTTATTGACATCTAAAACATTTTGACAGCCATATACAACAAGTTTTACATAGTCATGTTTTCTAACTCAAATTTAGTATGTGAACCTAACGGATTGATTTCCCTACAGCTTGGGCATTTACATAATTCTGAGCTTCTGAAACAGTTTCCCTTCAGTTAATTATCACAGAAAGCACTTTCTCAGAGCAAATTTATCTCCTGCCTGGCCTTTAGGATCATATTCACCATTTCTCAGCTATTATATTTTATAATGCCAATTTAAGAATTTAGAGGAAGAGACAGAAGAGTAGATGGCATGTCAAGGAATCACCTCTGAGGAAATTTCTTGAGGGAGTTTTTCTAGATCAGTTACTTGCAGTTTGCCTGTGTTTAGTGTTGTAAATAGGATTAGAAGAAAGAGTTAGGGATTATGCAGTAACAGTCTAGTTGGCAGAGAGACAAATTAATCACAGAAAAGCACCACAAACTGCAGCACACACTGGGCTCAATAGATTTATGTTTGAACAGCTGCCCTGCACAACAAATTACCAGGATGCTCTTTAATTTTTTTTTTTTAAATTACCTTTTGTTTTCTTGGTATTATTCTGATTTTTAAAGATTAATTTTACCAATTGTAGTTTTTAATAAGAAAAATCTCTATCTGTGACAAATAAATTCATCAACATACACATACAGGTCAGGCTATGTTTGTGATGCAAAATTAATATTTGAATATGAACATGGTGAGCAGCTTAGAGAACTTTAACTCCAATTATTCAACTGGATCTGTGTAATTACCTGGCATTTATAAATCAACACCATAAATATTAAATGCCTCTTGTAAGATGCTACGAAAGCATTATTTTAGTATGAATGGTTATGCTGCAGCACTTTAGAGTAAGAATTTGCATAGGAAAAAAGTATGTTAGGATTATTCTGAATTCTAGAATGTAAATGCAAACAGGATTTTATACTACTTATGTTATTGGTGAATGGAAAGTGATATAGATGAAATCTGACAAGAAGGTGGAATTAAGATAAAAATGTGTTGCCTATATTTTTGTACTATGCTCAGCTTAAATTCTCTGTCTATAGAAAGGCTGTTAATCTCTCTGAAATAACTCCTACTGAAATATGACTTTCTTAGAACAGCAAAAACAAAATGTGCTATTAAACAATTGATGGATTATAATTTTTAAAATCAAATTTTTTCCTTCACTTAAAAGTAAATATGCCTTTGGAAACATACCCTCTATGCTTCATACACTAAGAACACTTTTTCCATTTTACAATTAGTGGGGAATTTGAGAGCTAGATGTCACCCTACTTCAGCTGTGTCTGATGCACAAATTACTAGAATATTGGAGGAGATATTCAAAATTATCCCCAGAAACAAATCAACCTGGTGAAAGTCAGTGAATTTTACTTTTATATCCTTTATTTATTTTAAAGCTTTTTCCTTTTTTTTTTTACTTTTCTTATAATATTTGATTAAACAAAATACATTGAACAGGCTTTGAATGAGTCAGTTTTATACCTGTTTAAAAAACAAGGTGACAGAAAAGTTCTTGCATGAGTAGTTTGACCAAAGTTGAATATGAATGGAAAAATATGCTCCATGTGAGTCTCTGTGAACTATATGAATATTTCCTTCAGCCTGTACATGAAAGCAAGCAGCAATTTGGATGAATTAATTCTGAAAGGTGAGGAAAATTTTTGAAGGGGTGAAAACATGAAAAGTATCAGTAAAAAAAAAAAACCAACAAAGCAAAAACCCAATATAACTTACAAGCTATTAAAAAAAAATGTAACTCTCATTTACCTTAAATTTTCTGAACTGAATTCTGACTCCAAGAATTTCAGAAACTGCTCTCTTCCCACAGGGTCTTTCAAAGCTTCATCCATGCCAAATCCCCACCGTTTCACCCTCTGTTGCCCTGGCTCTTTACTACAGAAGAAGAAACAACAGAACCCAAAGTGACCAATACTTCACTATTCTAACAATGTGTTCATAATTTAGGCCAAGTCCTAAAGTTCTATGGTGCAATGTTCAGCAATGAGCAAACAGACTGTTAGTACTTACACAGAATGAAGGTAATACACAGGAAAAAAAAAAAGATTTCCAACTAAGAATATTATCAAATTTTAAAAGTTTTTTTTTTTTTTTCACCATACTAGAAGCCTGGAAACTGGTTACTGTAACATTTCACACAGATTTATTAATATATAGCACTTCCCATCTTACAAAACTGTAAAACTGGAAAGACCAAAAGGGTTCTGCATTGCCCTTCTTCCCCAGTATTCTCCTGCAGTACCTCTGCCTGAAATCTTCCCATTTCCAGAAAAGCATGTAATACTCCCTTACGTCCAATGAAGAAATAAAATTGTATACCTTGCCTCCAGTTCCCAGAAAGTAGTGTCATCTGATATCCAAGGGTTTGAGGGATCAGGGGGCACAAGAAAAGGATCATATTCCAAATACTGCTCTGTATAAGCTAATAGACTAGGAAAACAAAAGCATCAAATATTGTCAAGTCAGGAGGAGAAGAAACCTGATGAGATTACCCCAGCTAACCAGTTACCTTGCATCAACTGAGCCATGGTAACTGGGTGTGGACACACTCAGGAGGCAGCTACAAGCTCAGGGTGAAATAGGTTTGCTCAAGCTGTTAGAAAGTGGAGCACTGAAGAAGGACCATTGAAGAAGGAGGGGTGGCTCAGGTTTACCAAGAGTAGAAATAGAATAAGCTTCCCTAATACTTCCACATAGTTCCATTTAAGGTTCCTTTAGGCACTAATAAATTAGATCATACAACCTCTTCCATGCACATTTGTTTTCATAAAGGAAAATGTTTTATATCCCCATGGATATAAAAAAAATCAACAGTTTCCTTAAAATCAATTCTAAAACACTGCATGTTACACCAGTTATATTTCTTGGCTCTGCAGCTGCTAGTACTCCTTTTATTTTCTCTTAAACATAATTAATATTTTTATTATTTACTAATCAAAGGACATTATCCCCAGCTTTATTTTTTCAAAAATAAATCATTTTTTTTCACTTTTTTTTTATATTAAAGAATTGGTCTGACTCAGCTGTACACACTAAAAACTTTGCTTGTATTCTGGAAATTTACATCTCCCATTGTCCTTATTTATGCTTGCTGTTTCCTTTGGCCTCATAATTTTTGTAAAATTATTGACAAGTGATCACAACTATTCTTTCTTTTCAATTCCTATTATATTTAGTGTACATTATATTTTTACTGTTCAGCAAACAAAAAATCTTAAATTGCTGTCTTTATAAATAAATATTTATATGTATTTGCATATGTGTATACACACATACATATAAATGAGTAGACATATATGCACAAATGTTTATGAGAAGATGAAGAGCAATTTGTATTTGGCCTTATTTCCTTTACTAAGGCCCATACAGCTCAATTTTCTGCAATGTCAGGCTTTTTGTTTTATTTGCTTTCTAGCCCCTTCATGACAAATTTGGTCTTATTTAGAGATACATTCCCACTAGTGTTACATCTCTGACCCAAACTGAGCCCAATCTCACTTTGTTCAAGCACTGACTGAGCTCCACACCATCCAGTTCCCTTGCTCCATCAGTGATTGCCCTTTTGAAATATAAAAACAATAAGCCCAGACCTATTCCTATTTAGCTTCCCTGCCAATGAAAGCTGAAGCTTGTAATCACTTGGTCAGAGACTTTTTCAGTGACTCAGGTTTATCAGAAATCTATCATGGAATATCTGGAATATTTTTATCACTAAAAGAACTTCATACTTCTCCACTTATAGTAAACTCTCATCAGTTATTTCTATGACATCTGAGCTCTCATGTCTCTCTTTGAAGAGCTATTTTCTGTGAATAGCTCTCTGAAGCTATTTCACACTGACATTTTTCCCAATAGTTATCCGTCTAATTGAAAAAAATAGAAATGTGACAATATACGTACCTCTCTGCAACTTTTGACATTTTTAATCTATGTCTGTCTAATTGCATTTGCCAGTGCTTAATCTGCAAGAAAGGAAGGCAAAGAGTTTTATGAGTAATTTATTGCTTGACTCTATTTCTATAACTTTTTTTATTTGGGATGTAATTGAACATTAATTTATCCTCGGGCACAGAAGAGAAATATATCTGAATTAAAACAACATTTCACCAGTGTAGCTCTAAAATAAATGGAAGTTTCCATTAATGGGAAAAGATCATACAGAGACAAAAAATATTCATCAGCAGAAATCCAACTAGCCATTTTTTTAGATTTTTGAGGAGAACTAATACTTCTTCAGACATTTACCTTCTCAATACCCTAACATCTCAGGAAAGATTAACAAAGTTTTAACAGTAGATAAATGTGCAAACCTATACATGCATACATGGAGTGGTAAGTATACCCCCAAGGCTCAAATCAGCATTGAAAGAAGAGAAAGCTGTCTACAGCTGAAGGGGCTAATGGGCTTAGCTATAAAATGAATCCACTCAGTGGCCTACTTTCTGCTGCCTTTAGGTGCTTAATACATGATACAAAAAATTCAGGCATTATCTTATTAGTTTTGATGAAGTTACATGCCTAAATCCATATACCTTGAGACAAGGAAAAGGTTTATTAAATGTTTGCAGCAGCTCTTTTGAATAACTTCCCAGTTATAATAATTTTTGAGTTTACACCTAAAAAGTTAATCCCTAAAAAGTAAATTTAAAAGTACATTTTTTTTAGTAATGCTCCAAACCTCTTGGTGTAGCTCATCTTCTGTGGGGGGCTTAGTCTCTGGCACGGGCGTGTGCGTAGGGCTGTGACTTCGGATGTCATTTTGTAAGCCATAGACAGACTATGCAAAAAAAATATGAAAAAATGATGGTTGCTTTCAGACAATGCTTTCTACACACAGCCATAATACATTGTGCTCAAGAAGTTAGCCAAGATCATCTTTAGAAACAAACTGCAATAACCCATGCACTCAGATAAAATCATGCTTCTGCACTAGAGTGTAAAATAAAGACTCCCCAACTCCCACAATTCCATAAAGCCATAACTAAGGATCTACTTTTATTAGGTCTCTATATTAGCATCATACTAAACGTGGGGAATGACAATGAGAGATGCTATTACAGTAAGTAGAGATGACTGGTAGGTGGAGTATCCTGAGAGGTACACTAACACACAGATTATTTGGATTACTTCCAAAATTGCAATTACTGTCTGGTAAATTACTCTAATCTGGACCTTTCACTACCATAAAGAAGCCAAGCTAAAACTTTCTCTAAATCCACTTTCCTTTATAAAAACCTTCCTAGGGGTCAGCATGCAAATGCACCTCAAAGGAAGTACTTTAAAGTGGGAGTCAATCTACATGGTTATGGTGCAAAGGATTTAAAAGTGTTGACCTAATCCATCTGTACATCCCTAGAGAAGTTACACTCTAATTACAACCTAATTTAGATAGAGCTAATTTCTTCCATCATTTCCAGTCATCCATTTTGGGCATAACTGTAATATAGAGACACCCTTTTCATGAAGACCAGGACAAGAACTGTTAGAATTTACATTGAATTTTTAATTTTTTCCTTAATTCCTGACAGAAACATTTTAATGTGCTTTATTTAATCTATGGAACAACATGAATAAATAGTGCAAAAATTAATTTTATCTTCAAAATCTTTGTATTTCTCCGAAATCTTATGTGATAGCAGTAACTTAGCATTAGCAAATTTGGTAATACTAATTCAACTAAGAGTTTATGCAATATTAATATACATTTAATGCATTTGTTCCCTGCAGCTGTAAAAAAAAAGTGCTTTAAGAAATTATGGAAATTCATTCTATAAATTTCCTCCATCTCCTGTTTTTGATATAATAACCATACTTACCTTTCTTGTTTTATGTGGATTTCTCATTCTTGAAGATTTTTTTATATCCACTTCAGTAGTGTTTACACAGCCAGGCTATTAAAAGAAAGAGAAAGGAAAGCAAAAAGGCTAAATCTGTGATGGAACTTCTCTGAGCTACTCCTCCTCTTCAGTGTGCAAGACTGAAGAATAAATTCCACACTATGAAATTAAATAAAATAAATTGCCAAATAATGGAAACCAGTCAGTTTCTGCTTTGGTTTGGCCAAGGAAGCCATTCATTACATTCTAGCTATCCCTCTAAGGAGCATGGTTGACTTAATGAAACAAAATAAACAGAACTGTGAAATATTCACCTCAGCTGTGAACTTCAGGTTTGCTTCAGGAGCATTGGGGTTTGGGAAAATTTTAAAGAGGATCATGCTTTAAAATGAAATGGAAAACCAACAACAACAACAAAAAGGTTTTCTTTCTTTGTTCAGAAAAGAAAGGAAAAAAACAGACCAAACAAACAAAACAGGCTTCTGCAGCCTAATCAGAAGACTGACAGCCTAAATAAAATTACTCTCAATACATCAGATTTGGGTTTCAGTGGTTCATTCTCACAACTCTGTGGCCTCCCAAAGCACACAAATACTCTAGTTTCTCCTAATTCATCTTCTTTTGACACTTCTCTCTAAGTACAAAATCTATGTGTTAATCTGGTTTCTACCCATTGCTGGAAACAAATAAAAATGACTATTTTGCTCTCAGGGGAGTTTTATCTATTGATTTTAGAGGAATTACATTTGACACTGAGTGGAAACTACAAAATCTGCTCTCTAGTGGGAGCAGACTTTTACTGAAAGTAGGTTGGGGTTTAATGCAAGTAGCTAGATATTTAATTTACTTGCTCAACAGCCAAGCTGGACTTATTATTGCTCTAATGATACAACATCTATCTTCTTATCATAATAGACAATGCTTGATTTGACTGGAAATTTAATAAGACAAAATTTTTTAAATTTCTTGCATAGGCTAAGAATTTCTTATATAGCTAAGAAAAAAATAGTTTTTATTAAACAGAGCAATGTTACTTTGCCTCTGGAGAATTTTCTAAACAACAGACTTTTTTTTTTTAATCCAGTATGGGTTTTTTTTAAATTAATAAATAAATAAGTTTATATTTTAAAGTAATAAATTAGTGTGCATTTGATCATATAACATTTGAAGTAGAAACAGTTCCTCATTGCTAATGATAAAAATAAACATTATTCTTAAGACTGCACCAGACACATTAGAATTGGGATGGTATCATTTGTGCTTCTGAACAAAAATGGGATGTTTTGAACTCAGAAATAACTTGCAAATCTCAAAGAAAAAGGTTGAAAAATACAAAGTTCCTCATGATGGTCAATTTAAAAGCAGAAAGCAATTTCCCAGGGCAGTATACAGAGATATAAAGTTTGAAAAAATCCAGGTGTGTGTACTTTGGGATTACAGCAGCAGCTGGCAGTGAAGAAGGCAGGGGCTTTAACAACATCTACAGCCTTTGAATGTAACAATTTGAATAGCAGGCACACTTACATAAGGCACAAACTGCTATTTGTTCAGTTTTCAGTTATGGTTTGTAATGCTTTTAAGCATGCTTTGAAGCTATGCTTTTAAGCATGTCCTAAAAATGGAGAGGGAAAAAAAATAAAGGCATAAACCTCATCTGAAGCCTCTTATTTTTGAAGATTTTAAGCCCACCAGAAGTGAATTGGTATGGACAGATCTTGCAGCTTGCCTGGGTAACTTCTGTGTCAGAATTGTGCATATTGATGCAAGGGGGACAAGAAATTCTGGGAGACTTTTAGAAATGAAACAAGGGCAAAGCTTTTGCTGGTTGCAAAGAGGCCTGACCCAGTACTGACCTTCTACAGCACCTGGTGGATTCTTACTGACACCTGGCTCTGTAAAACCTCTCCCACTGAAGTGAAGGTGCTGGAGCAGGGGCACACAGGAGAGGCTGCGGGGGGAGAAGCTGGACCAAGGTGGCACTGAAGAGAAACTGACAGGAGAGCAGCCCCAGGAAGGCAGAGGCAAGGAAGCATCAGGAAGCTTCAGTGTGAAAGGGGAGGTGGCTAAAGGGTGCATCAACTACTCTGACAACCTGGGGTAACAATAGGAGCTTAAGACATGTATCGCTACCTCTATACAATAGCCTTCTCTTAATTTTATTTAAATTATATGACTGTATGCCTAATGTACCTAAGTACCTAATGTAGTTTGGGACACAATTTATGTTTTCTTCTCAGCTGAAGTATATTTATTAAATTATACTTGATATGAGATGGGTTTTATTGTTTTTCTGATACTGCCAAATTTCATCTGTAAATATTCAGGAATAAATATCAAACATCTTTTCAATTAAAATAAACACAAAAAGCTGCATTATGTGAACACTTTGCTAAAATAACTCAGCCTTTGTGGGAAAACCTTTGCTGGACAACATTTAATTTTATTTCTATGCCCTCACTAACATAATAAGTATTTGTTTGAATACAATTATATCCAGCTGTGTTTTCTTTTTGTGTTGTTTTTTTTAACTGTACTACTATAGTTCAAATAGTGAGCTGCCTCTCAGAGTGCTCTGCTGCAAGAATCCCATTTAGTGTGTGGTGGTATATAATTTGCATACTAATACTGTAAATAGTTTTCAAATGGATTTCCTGGAAGACTTGAGAAGTAATCTATATGTGTAAATAGAGTGCTTATTTCTTTCAGGAGTAATGTTCTGTGTAAAAACAATTTCCCCCCAACACACACAGAGGAAAGCCTTGTGACCTTCTTGAAGTTATCATACAGCAAAATCATAACCAGGGCAGAATCTGGTTCTCATCAATTTTTAAATATCTGTGTGAAAAACCATCATACATTCACTATGTTTTTTTCATCCATCTATTAGCATGCACTTATGTCAAAGTACAAATGCCCTTGTATTAATTTACATCAAAGGACAGGTCAGTCCAGTCGTAATAAATTCACTGTTGATATAAATGGATAAATACATAATGGGCAGATAAATAATATTAAAAAGCTCCCACATATAGAGGAATTTCAATCCCTACTTCAATTATTGGATAAGAATGTTAGTACAAATCCCAAGCAGCAGCACTTTCTACTGATGCTGTCTGGGAGGATGCATATCAGGATTCTGCTAAAAAACACAAAAGAAGGAAGAAGTCTTGTTTGTAAGCAGAGGAGGAACCAGAACGTACATGCCTTGATCAGGCTATCACCGGCATTTGAAGCAACCATCTGAGAGGATGCTGAGTTAAAAAAAAAATCCACTTGATATATTTATATTCTATCCCTGAAAACTGTGGCAACAATGACTATATTAATTAAATTATTCTAATAATGCTAGAGTGTATTAAATATAGGAAAGCTGTAACAACTCTATGGAAGAATTCATTATTTACATAATATGGCATGCCTGAGCCATGGTACATTTCCATCCAAGCAGTGCAGAGTGTGGAGTATTTATAATCTGCTTTCTGTACAAAGTTGCACACTCCAAGTACACTTTTTATAGCCTGGCCATATAGCCCAAATCAACATCTGTTAATGCCTTTTTGTATAAAAAATTCTTTGCTATGACGTAATTCTAGAAAGTGCAAAATACTCAATAGAGAGTAAATTAATATTTATAATTAGGTCAGCTGAAGTTTTGATGTCTTTTTTTTTTCCTTCTTCTTTCACAAAGAAGATGGCAATTTAAATGTGAATCTACTTAAGCCAAAATAACCAGAAGTTTTCATGTATCTGAGACAAATATACCCCTGTATGTGGGAGGGAATAAGCTCGTGCATTCCAATAGGCTGGGAACTGTTTGTCTGGATTGCTGGTCTGTAGGAAATGATCTGAAGGAGAAGCTGAACATGAGTCAGCAGTATCTCTTTGCAGCAATGCAGACAAACCACATACCCAGCTGCGTGAGCAACAGCTTAGCCAGCAGGCAAAGTGTTTATTTCTTTCTACTCAGCATCAAAAGGAAATTTCTGGAACACTGAGACTACTTCTGAGCCCCACAAACAACACAAGAAATACATTTCAAACGGAAAATTCACTGGAGGAATAGAGTTTTTTATGCTTCAAAAGAGGAGAGTTAACTACTCCCTTTTGTGCCTACAGGGAGGCTTAGAGATATAGAGCTTTTCCAAAGATGCACTCTGGAAGGACAGGAGACAGTAATCTGAAATTGCAGTTAAGGAATTTCCAGTCAGCTGTAAAGAAATATACTTCACAATAAACGTAATAGAGGCCGTGGAATGTCCATCCTTGGTGATTTTCAAAGCTTGTTTAACCCAAGTGCCTGGACAATCTTATTCACCTTAGAAGTCAGCACTGGTTTGACCAGGAAGTTGAACTAGAAGACCTCCAGGGGTCCCTCTCAGCCTACACTTCTGTGGTGCAGCCTGCTCTTCACAAGCTGCAGGGAGTGAAATTCAAATAATCCACTTTACAGAACACTCCAATCAAGTATTCACATTGGTGTGAAATTCATCTCTCTGCCTTCCCCACACAACAGCAGAGTGAAACAAGACTGGTATTTGCTTCCTTACTGCTGCCCCTGCCCTGCAGCAGCCTGTGGTGCGCCCTTAACCCATACAAACAAACCTCAGGTTGATTTAAGGAAATGTAATTTCACAGTCTCTTTAGCTAAAAATACATAGGTGCTATTTAAAATAATTACCTCATTTCAATATGCACACCCATGAATTCAGAGTTCATTAAAGCAGTAAGTATTTAGGTAGATTGATTTACATACCTTATGCACTTTCATTGCATTTCAGTGTCAATATACTGTGAAATAGATATTTTTCTTTGTTTTGCAGGCATGAGCTAACTTGTTAAGTGCAATTACAAAATACTAAATTTTAAGATTTCCAGGATTTAAGAATTTAAAATATTTTAAATTATGGACCTGGGTACAAACATGACAGATTGTCTCTCTCACTGGAAAAGATAAAAGTCATAAAACATAAAGGAAATGCAGAGATTTAAATCTTTCTTTTACATCATATGAAATAGATTATCACAAAAGAGTAAGCTTAAAATTTGAAATTTTCTAGTGTCAAATGTTAGATTTGGATTCTGCAATCTATTCTGATTCTATCTATTCTGATATTTCTGTCATTGCTGCTATTCCTGTCATTTTTCTAGGAGTCTTCTAACCCTCAACAGCAACTATTCATAGCACTTTCAAAAGTAAAGAAAAGAAGATAATTAGGCAGTGAGTGATAAGCAGAAAAGCAGAGTTCAGTTTTATTTGTAGGTTTTCTATTCCAGTTTACTTGTGCAGCTATCTGCACAGTGCATAGTTAAAAATCAAGGGGAGAAGATTATAAAAAAGAAACGGAAGATTACAAAATAAAAGAATGAGGGAAAAAATATCAGTGGCACTCAGTTGGAAAAAGTCGAGAGTTACTAGCTGGAAAAATACCCAGTTTGACTCTGGTAATGTGGGAAAGACTGTTTTTTTCTCATACGTAGTTCAGCATCAAAGGAGACATTAAAATCCTATATTGAGTAAGTTGTCAGTAATGGCTAAAACTGAGGCTTTCATAAAGAAAAACACAGGCTACATTCTCCTGCACTGCACCAATTTTTCATTTCACTGAGATGGAAGTTATTCGAGTGTGCAGAACCCACTAAGTCTTACAAGGAAAAGCTGAGGTTTAGGTAATGATGATCACTGTATTCTGGGATTTTACCTCATTTTACACACTTCAGGGTCAACAAATAAAGAGGCTTTTTCAGTGAAAGGGCTGCACTATTAAAAACTTTACTGATGCAATAAAAGTCTCAGAAGAACATTCCAAATATACTGAGTACAAGTGGTCAGATCTTTTAACAGGATTTGGAAAAATGGCTGTTATCTCAAGGCCCAATCAAAGGACAGCAAAATTTCAAATTCACATAAAAATTTCAGATAATGTGTTTTTTTTAAAATGTAGCTCACTTTTTAATTACAGATCAATGAACTTCAACTAAGTGATTAAAAAAATAAACCCAGGAGCCATATCTGCCAGAACCTGCAAATCCATAGGACCATGCACTGATAGTGCTCCTAGGGGAGATGTCAGCAGCCTCTGTTATAGCACCCAGGGCAGCAAAGACAAACCAGTGATCACAGGGACTGGGCTACAGGAACCTCTTCCTTTTGGTTAGAAAACGATACTGTTACTTACAACTGGAGAACCTAATCGTGGGGTTAATTTGCAATCAGCTAGGTGTACCTAATATGAAACACTCTTATGAACTGTATGATCCTCCCTAAAAAGGTATGTTTTAATTACTATTTCCATTTGGTTCAGCAGTTCTGTCAAAATAACTCTGAGAAATCAAGTGTGTGAGCACTAGGACTTGAAAACTCCTCTAGTAACAAGATCCCAGTAAAGCAGCAGATGTCTGAAAAAAGAGGGAAAACATTATTCTGAGTGTAAGTATTATGACAGAAGTGGTGGATTTTTTTTTTTCATTACGCAGCATAATATCATAACTACAAACTCTAAACTAAATTGGATGGGTCTAGCTACTTAATGATTGTATTATATAATGTTATAGTAGTTAGAGTTTCATACAGACATAGTGTAAAATACGAAATTATCTTATTATATGCTACTTCTAGTAGTACCATAGTCCAAGTTTCTGCACAATTAATTTTAGCACAACTATCTCTCCGAAAAGATGCCCTTTTGATTCAATTTTGTGACTGACAAACAAGCAGTGTGACTGGACTTCCAACACCTGCTGTTATGTCACAGTGCTTTTGGGGAGGTCACACTTGCATTAGAGCTCTAATGAGAAGCAACCACAGAGACTAATATTTGGAATAAAGTCTGACAGCCATGGTAACCGCAAATGTAAATTTTAATATGCAAGTTTGATCACCATTTTGGAAAGAAGTAGTCACTCCTATCAAGACTTCACCCCTCTACAACGCCAGATCAAACTTCTAAAATTAGCTCACGATGTTACTAGCTTTTCCTACAGACTCATGTCTGTTAGAAATTACCTCCTCTCAGAAGTACAGATATATCTTTCAATTACCAGCTATGAAACACAATTTTAGGAAGCAAATCCCAAGATTGTTCTCAAGTACAGATTCTCTACAAGCATGATTCATATTTTATTTCTAGATGCCTCATAAATTTGCCAGATAATCAGGGCAAAGTTATTAAACCTGCTTATTCTACTGACTCATTAGATATTTTCAATATCTACAATCTTTTAATTATGTATGTGTTATGCTTCTAAATACTACCTTTTTTGGAACTCAGAATAGGGTAAATAATACCAATGTATGGATTCAGTGTGACACTGAAGTAGGTGAATACAACTTGGAACTGGACATACATAGAATAACCTCAAATTTGTTCATATTTCTTAATACAAATCTATTTTAAAAACATGCAATACATCTGTCAATATGCTGCAAATATACCTGAAAGTATTGATCTACAGTCAAGTGGAATAATGGAAACAAATTAGTTGTACACAGCTTAACTGCTAAAACCAGCTATCAGCTGATAATAATGTAAAACCTACTGGCTTTTAATTAAGTAAATAAAAGCTTCTTATTTTTTACTATTCGTTTATTGCACTGATATTTCAGGCCACAGAATGTTCAATGTAAAATCTTCTTTAGCTTCTTCCTTCAAAGGAAAGGATTGTGTTAATTCATAAGAATTAATAAAACCTTTGTTAGGATTAAGTGTTCTCTTCCATTGAAGGTTTTAGTAGAGAATTATAGTAATAGCATAGAATGAATTTAAATGCTCAATACTTGTCCTCAATAGCTAATTTCATTTTGACTTGTTAAAGAACAGAGATAAATAATTAAAAGTTACAGACATTTTTTAAACTAAAATGACTGAGCAATAAACCTATTGTATCATACACTAGAAATACATTGATGGATAAAAAATTAATTTTGTACCTATGCATAAGTTAAACATACTGTAGAGAGACCCACATGAAGGACAGGAAACTTGCCATTGGACCAATTAGTAAAATCAATACATCCTTTATTTAAGGATTGATTTGGAGATCATTGACTACTACCAAAATAACAGTAGCTCCACTGTTGCTCTGCAATGGACCTAACCAAAACATGGAAAGGTGTACAATTAAGGGATAAAAGTTCAACTATGAGCTGGTTATCTTATTTGGACAAGACAAATGAGCTTCAAATACCAACAGATAAAGGAGAGAAATTTGATCAATAAATTTGATCAAACTTTAATTATGTTTGCAGCCAGGTAAAACTCAGAGGATTTTCAAACTAAGAGATGTGAAGTCCTACTTAGTATAGATTTTAGGACCACATAAACTTCCAGAGATTTTTAACATCTTTCTAAAATAAAGGAACCTACACTGCACAAATTTTCACTTTATACTTATTTGTCTTCTCAAACTAGAGTTCAGATCTTTATCCTGAGTAGTATCAGACATATGAGGAATTCCACTGGCTGTGCAAACAGAAGACCTTTTTGAAACAGGAGAAAGAGAGACACAGAGAAATTTCCAAGGAATGTAATACCAAAAAATGAAACCATAAAATGTATCCATAGGAGATAGAACATCTTGAACCATGAAAGTGATCCTCCAGTTCTCACATACTTGATTATTTAAGGTCAGATACTTGAGATCCTCCAGTTCTCACATACTTGGTTATTTAAGGTCAAATGTTGAAAGCTGAGCTTTCACCTCAAGAGATCAAGATTTGATCTTTTTTTTTTTAATATTAGTAGTCTGTGTGTCACAGAATTACATATTATGCAAAATGCGTAAGAAAAGGATGTTAAAATTTAATTCTTGAGACAAGTTATATGAAATTAAACAAGAAGCTGTACCCAAGAAAATACTCCTGCACTGAAGTTCTATGCTTAATTATTTTTGCAAGCTGATTTAATTTCTAATTAGTTTTAATTTATGATATACCATTTCAGGTTTGTAGTGATGGGTTTTCAGAACCAGAAATTGCTGCACAGAAATTAGATCCATTGTATTTATTCAAGTGGTGTTTCAGTAGTATTAATTTTACTTAAGGCTGTATTAAAATGATTTTTGTGTATGTGAAGATTCCAGTATTTGTGACACTATTGCACAAGGAAACTTGTTAAATTTATCTGTTTTCTTGTCCCTTTGCTAAATAATAGCTAAATAATAATGATTTAGAGTCATTATTGCTTTCTCAATATATTTTTTTACCCCAAAAGGTAGGAAACTGCTGTTTTACAGATTCCATACAGAAGAAATTTAGGTTACTCACTTGAAAATACGTGACAACAGAAAAGTCTAACACATCTCTGAAAAAGTAGAGGGCAAATATAAGTGACATTTAGAAATTGATTTTATGCCTTTTGACTTATAAGAAGATCTTTGACAAAATGCTTTGGATTAAAGCAGAAAAGTTAATTCCCACAGATACAAAGATCAATGTATAAACATTGCACTTATAAAAAAAATTCCTTATACTTACTTCTTCAGGTTACTTTCCTAGTTTCACACAGAACTGGGTATTACTCAAAACCATATTGTCATATCATTTTTCTTGGTGTCCTTCCACCATCTCATTAATTAACTATTTCACAGCTTGATACCTCTCAATTTTAACTTCCAAAAATTTGTTTTGTTGCACTCTTGCAAGAAACTTGGCTTCTTTTTCCCTATCTGCCCCACCTTTTCTCAAGTACTAGACTAAATATAAATGCTAAATAATGTGAGTACAAAATCTTCTACAAAGACCTTAGCAGGCCTGCTAAAGGGCTTATAAATATGCGCCTCAACTACATGCAAGCATGGATCATAAATGTTATAACCCTTTTTTGAAACTGAAGCATTGTACAAGGCTTTGTTTCATTACCAGAAGGGCAATTATCTGAGATGACAATTCCTGGTTTGGCTGCATTCCCTGTCTGCTGTAGCGGTAACTTCCTTGTGAGGATATATGGTCAAACAGGAGCAAAAGAAGACATGAAAATTATATGTATATATATATATATATCACTTGAGAAGTTGGTTGGTATGATTCCCATTTGCTTTCTGAAGATATTTATATATTTCCTGAAAATATTGTGAAAAAGCAGAGAAAAGTGTTCTCTGGCTAAACAAGTGTCTGGCCCAGAAAAGTCTAGCACTGAGTGTGAAATGCAGGCATGCACCATCTTATCCAAGGTAAATTCACTGTTTTGACAACTCTCTGAGGCTGATCTTGAAGGACAGGATGAAATAATTGTTAAAATACAGAAGAACCTAATGCCTGGCCCTCAGCTCCTAGTAGTGTTACCTGCCAGGTCAGATGTCAAGGGTCATTTTCAGACCACATAAAATACAATTAAAAAAATAAACATAGGAAATTAAATTACTGGACATAGAGTCTCATAAAAAGAGAGAGAAGCAAAATGTGTGAGATGTGTGACAAAGTTTAAAATATTTGAAGAACACTGTTTTGCTAGGAAGCAATGGCAAGGAGCACATAAACCCAGACATACTCACATTGCTGTCATATATTAAATCACAGAAATACTTTTTTTGTTTTTCATAAAATCATAGAATCATCTAGGTTGGAATAGACCTTGAAGGTCATTAAGTCTGACTTTTATCAATACTTTATAGCCACGTTTTCCCAAAGAACCAAAATAATCACCATAATCCAGCAAACCAGTAACAGCAATGGGAATAGAAGTCCTGTGGATTGGGTTTCACCAAGCTATAAATGGCAGAATGAAAGAACTGGCTCACACTTTGACTCATGCTCATGCTTTATCAAATCACACTGTGACTAAACCACAGCCAGTGTTTAAACTTTGGAAAGGAGCACAGGCCAATGCAGTTTTCTAGCACATCCGTTGCGTATTTCCCATCTTCATTTTAAAATCAGCTGCACAGAAACCTGCTAAATGCGACTGTAATACAACCAACACAGACTGATGGAAAAGGTCAGAGAGGCATTGGAGAAAATGAAATGCTTGTTCAAGTTTTTACAGTTACAAAGTATATAAGTGACTTTCAAAGGAAAGGATACCTCCCCATTATCTTGTGAATTAATCTGAATCTCAGCAAGTATCCAAAAGGCCTTTTTTATTGCATAATTGTATAAGTCAGGAAGAGAAGTGAATAATTTGTAGCAGCAAGAGATCAGCCATCTTGCTTGTTACCTAAAAGAGTTAATTTTAGAGCACGCCACAGCTACTTTGCTCTGACTGTATTTAGTGTGGGTTTGAGAATGTTTTAGAGGATTTACTGCTTTAGTACATGTTTGTCCCTTTTTAACAAGTGTAATATTATGGGGTTTAAAAAGAGATAATAATTCAGGAAAGATGAAACAAGTTCTCTTTCAAAGGCTTTAATAAGGAGCATGACATTTCTTTTTGAACAAAAGCAGTTTCTCATTTTCTTTCTCCTGTAAAGTATCTCACTTCCCCAATTTAGCTTGATTTGTATTGTTTCTAACTAACACTTTAATCCTCCTAAACAATTTTTGCTTGTTTCCACAGTCTGTTATCAATAGAAGTTTCAAAATTGTGAAAATAATATACTTTTTAGGCAGGTGAAAAGAAGACAAAAATTTTTAAGATATGTTTACTCTGCCATCAAAAAGAGAAATGCATCACTATATGTGAATAATACTAATCTCAGACCTATGACAGATACTGACTGTACCTTAGACGGCATGGACTTTATCCTAGGCCTGCTGCTCAGGATTGCAAAGGAGTTTATACAGCTCTCCCTGACACAAATTTCCATGGATTTTCTATGGCTGGGCTAGTAAAATTAAAACTTGTTTGGGAATGTCTCTGCAGGCTTCAGTTATCTACAGCTAAAGCTCAACCATATACTTTATAACTGCAAGCTAAGATTTTTCTACATAAAGTAGAAATTGGGATTTACAGAAATGACCAAGATTGCACTCCACATACCCTGAAATACACATAACAACCCCCAGTCTCCCTCTCCAATATTTATTTATTAAATAAACATCGGAATGGAAACTAAACAGCTGTTCTCTTAACTGGCTCTCAGAAGAAAATTGAATATATGATTATTTGAATAAAACTCTCCAAATTTCTCTGGCTTATCTCCAAGGATCATCTCAATATGAAGACCATCTCAATATGAAGTAACAGCCATAATGACTTTCAAGAATTTGTCTGTCCCTCAGATTTTGTCATAAATCTTCTAGAACTTCTGTAATCACCTGAAGGGTTGCATTCAGCTTGGCACCAATGAAACAGTTGTGTTTTTTGAGGCAAATCCTCTTTGCATGTCAAACCTTGGTTCATTTACTTTATTTTAAACCTATGAGTCACAAGGACATTTCTGATACCTAATAATCTCTTTTTCTGCATCACCATTCTCCTGGCTCCACTGGCATACAGCTGTCCTCATGCCTCCCATTCCTGTAGTGCACTGCTGCACTGTCCTTTAGGAATGATGGCTTGCTTCCCTCTTCTGTTCCCTTCACCAACTTGAAGTTGAAATACAATGCAAATGTAATATTCATAGTTTATATTTTACATGTATAATATATGTATCAGTACCGTAGCTAGGTAGGTAACAAATATAGCAACAAAGCAACTAAGGACGAGGATGCCTACAAGAAAACACTGAAAAAATATTTGTTTACTCGCCTTCAACCAACCAACCAAACATAATGAAACATTTGAAACTCAAAACTCATTTTCAGTAAAAAAAAGTACATTGGGGTGGATTTTGAAATATGTTGTCACTGTCCCTATCCTCTGAACTTTTATCAAAAGGTGAAACACTGTAAATAAAAATAAGCATTATACACAGATTCTCATCCAAACATTACCTTAAAAAATGTTCAAAAAATTTGGCTCTCCAGAGTTGCAGCAGCATTTCTGTAAGTTTTTGGGAGGCCTTCAGGAGGCTTGAAAATCCACTACAAATTGTAACTAGCTCTAGCATCACATTCCTCTTTTCAGTCTTTTTGTGTTTTATCTTTCATTCTTTTCAAAAGAAGGTTTTGGATTTTACTGTGACAGGAAATTCATAACGGTGTTTTCAAAAATTTTATTTCAATGACTCTTGAGAAGAGCAGTTTAGCCAAAGTATGAACCTCTCCATTCATCTATTTATATCTTCTAAAGCCAGAAGCCTACATTGCTGACTGTAAGCCAGTCTTTTGCCTCTAATATTTCCTAGGTATGTTTACAGCCAGATTAAAAACATCTGCTGGACCAGGCAGATTTATCCACAGTTCAGCCAAAGCTCTTAATCAGATTCAATTTCCTCTTGTCCTAGTCCCTTTTACTCTCTTGAAGCTTCAACAAATTATCTTTTCCAAACCTGAAAATAATATCTCATTCTCAGATTCAAAACCTTTAGATCCATTTCTGCAGCAAATATAAAAGCTCTCTGCACCTTCACAGGTCTCAGGTCCATAGATACTTTCTGTTTATTCCCTATGTAGCTCCAGTCTAAACCAGATGGAAAACTGCTTTCTGTTCTCCTTTGTTTTATGTCAGGGATTAGACAATAATGTCCCAGTCTTTTTGAATCTATTTCCTGTGGCTGGAATTTTTCATATCAAGTTATTTTCGCTACCTGACATTCTAAATCCTACCTAAAAATCCATTTCTTCTATGACCACTTCAGTTCCACAGTCACAAATGTAAGCTGACTGTGGTCAAGATTATTATTTTTTATTTAAACTTTCTCATTGCATTCTACTCTTCCACGCGTGTTTTCACCTAATTTTATTTCCCCACTAAAAGTAGCTTTCCCCAGTGTCAAAGCAAAAGATGTAGTTCATAGATTATTTCATTGGTAATGATACTAAACTGCATAAACAGAAAAAGAAAGCTTAAGTCTAGGTAAGGGAAGCCAATATTGCACTGTAGTAAAGCAAAAAAAAAATATAGAGAGTTTAATTTGAATTATTGTAACAATTTACATTCTTTTTCACAACTTTTAGCACTAAAATATAGTTGAGTATGTAAGAAACTGTCTTTTTTAAAGTTTTGTTTCAGATGGACTTTGACGAAGAACTCTGACAAATCTTGTTTAGACAGTGACTCCCACAGCTCAAAGCCAATATCTTACCTTTACGTACTTCAAAAATAGCTTGGAAACATAACTAGAGTGAAGTTAAAAGGCTTAGCAAGCAAAAAGCAGACTAAAAAAGAAAAATAGTCAGACTTATTTAAGGATATTTTTAGTTATGCTGATAATTTTGGTTGTGTGACTCATACCCCAGGAAACCATTGAGATGATATTAGTCAAAGACAGGTACCTTCTGATTCAAGAAACCAGGCACAACACATCTATTCACTAAAAATCATGAACTGGATGTACACACATGTGAAGTCTACAATACCAGATTCATATAAACTCTAGATCCTTAAAAGAAGGAGGCAAGCCCCAACCCCTCATCCTACTGCTGTTTTACTTGTGCCCAGGCTACTCCAAAGCTCCACAGAGGTGACATTTATCAGCAGCCCTGCTCACAGACCCACTGGCCCCACCAGCACTCACCACTGGACGGTGCACATCCCAAAATGCTCTCTCCTGACTGTCAAGAATCTTCCTCTCTATCTTGTCTCTCTTCTTGTCAACTCTGCCAATGTCATAGGATATTTAAAAGAAACAGTGTTGAGGTCATAAATTTTAAACATAAAATGTGTCCAACCAGTTTCCCCCACTTCAAAAATCATGCTGATTCCCAAAGGAACTTACTTTGCTTGTGCTTCAGCTTGCATAAAAATAAATTCCCATTTCCGAGCAAAAGCTCGCTGTAGCCTGGCCAAACTCTCCTGAAAATACATCACAATTTTAGTGGGTTAGGTTGCAAGTTATTTACTCTTTAATAGGTTCTGGCTTTATCTTTCCCTCCTCTCCTCACCTCCTCCTCACCAAGATGTAATATAAATCATGATATTTGTGTCAGTGTGAATGGACCTTAGTTATCTGATACAAAGTTTTTTCTTGACAGCAAATGAGATGGAATATTTTTCAATGCCTCAACTATTCTAGTTTTAAAACTCTAATAGAAAGAATAGATGCACCCTTCAGCTGAACATGGGATTTCTGAAACATTTTTATATACTGCATGTTATCTCAGCAATTTTGAAATAGTCAAAGAAACATCCTTGTTTTGAAAGTATGTAATAATGAAAGATAACAGCAGCTATCTCCATACCGGATGATCCACATGACAATTCCTCATCAGTAATCTATGCAAATGGTTTCCACTGTACAGTGTTGGCTGCCATTTTTGCTTGTATAGCCAAACTTCCACAGCTATCTTCATTTTTAAAAATACTGTATAGTTCTTCAGTATTGTACAGGAAATGTCTCTATCCTACAGTCTACTACTAATAACAGGAAGAAAATTTATAAAATCATTGCAAAATTATTTCTTCCATAGATGATGGACATTTTCACTGTCTCCAACAGGGCTTTCTAAATCTCCTCCCAGCTTTAACAGCAGCAGTATGCAGTCTTCTTAACAAAAGTGTTGTTTTTAGTATATTTCTATGCATTGCAAACGTATCTCTGTGCCATACTCAATGAAAATGAAGAAAGAGAAGAGCTACAGAAAGAGAAGAGCAGCCTTTCTAGATATCTTGTCAATACCAGAAAAGGCTCTCATGGATTGTACATTGAAGGGGAGTTTTCTAAGGCATGTGAGTATAAAATTATGCATGCCCCATAGTGCAGTACACTGAAAAACAAGCTTGTGCCAAAAGAAGCAATACAGTGTGTCAGCATGGTGCTGTGGCTGGAGTACCTGGTGTGTTGAGAGGCCTGGCTGACTATCCTGCTATCAGGTCACAGCAGCACAGCTGGACAGCTTTCAGCACCAAGACAGGGTTGTTTGTGAATTTTGTGTTGACAGGTTCATGAAAAATTCAGGAACTTTTTGGGGATAGAGTTGGAATTCAAGACATCTCTCTTCTTATCGAATGCCATCCTCATCAGTTAATCCAACTCCCTCTTTTTCAAGCTCTTCCTGGCCCAATTATCTTACCTTGCTCAAGGCACAGCACAGCTGTCAGGGAGTAGGAATGCCTCTAGTCTGACCCTCTTTGCCTCTCATCTAGCTGATGGGAAAAGGCTCAAGTGTCAGCATCACTTATAAAGAATAAGTTTTACATTCCTACATCTATCAAGAGCTTTTGGAAATTTTGTCAGGCAACCTTTGTTCAAACCTTAAATGATGTAGAGAGAAACCACTTCCAAACGCTCATAGTGTAGCTGGGATTTGTGAAGTTATTTGTGATCCTGGCATGGGGATCTGAGCAGAGTAAGATTAGAGATGGACTGTAATCTCAACATTTGTCCACTTAGCCTTCATTATCATCTCTCAAATGCCATTTAAGACTACTGAGCAGTGTTAGACCCACAAGCTGGAAGAACTGGATAACTAATAGATTTTCACACAAAATGCCTATAGTTGTCATGATTCACATTATTTCACAGGTTCATCAGGTCCAGCACAGAAATTTACTTTTTGCCAGGTACTTACAGCTTCATAGTCTGCTAGTTCTAGCCTTGCTTTGTTTTGCATTGTCCGCTTGCAGAGGTAAACAGCTGGAACAAAATAAAATAAACATAATTTGCTACTATCTCACAAACATGGCAAATTAGAAATAAAAGCTTCATGTCTGGTTTAAAGCTAGCTTTTTTTGGTTTGATTTCTCCCTTTGTTCCTGAAAGCTTTAAATATGGGATCAAGGCTACCAGGATTGTAACTGAAATAATGGATCAGATACATAGGTTCATTAAATAATAATAAAATCCTCTTTATGCAACAGACATCATGTGCAAAATTTATGAGGTACTTGAGGTCAGGGTTTTTTAATGGCCAGGGAACTAGCACATTAAAGAAAAATGGCAAAGACATTTTTCAAACTGTCTTTGTATAAATCATAATGCATAAGTTTTAGAAGGAGCTGTTGCTGTATTAGCTAAACAGGATTGTAAGAACATGAATGCATGATTTTATTTATTTTGACTCTATATTTAGAAAACACAAACTTTCAACCTAAGAAGATTTTAGCTAAAAAATAATTCTAGATAAAATTCATGTCTCATACAGATCAGTCTGTTATAACTGATACTTAAACTAGAAAATTATGTCAGACCAAAAAATGAAAAAAAGGAAGTGTCATCTGTTACACATGAGAAAAAATATTCTTTCATTTATTTTCTAAATCAAAAAATCCTTCAGAAGATCTGTTCTTCCTCCACCTCATTCAGACAGAGCAGAATCTTTGGTAATAAAATGCTGAAGTGTATTTTCAACAGACTTTATTTAGCAGCAAATACTTTCCAAACAACTCAAAATATTTTACAGATTCCCCCACCAGTGAGACAATGAGTGCAGCACAATTCCTAATTGTGCAATATTTACCGACTTCATTACTTCAGAGCACTGCTCATGTGAGATGGATTAATCTTTTGATCAGAGTAGGTAATAAAACGTTAACTTATCTATCATCTCTACAGTCAGCAAAAAGAGTCATAGTCATTGGCTGTGCTTAGGGATGTTTCTGCTCCCTGACTTCCAGCTGGTCTACTACAGGAGCAAAGCCCCTCTGGGAAATAACTTCACATAGGAACTTAATTCTTTCTAACTAGGAAGAGGGGGGTGCTCATTTTAGATATAGGTTTGAATATTAAGTTAGTCAACTCAAATATAATTTAAGAGTCCATGGAAATATTTATTCCTGACAAGACACCTGCAAATGCCTGCAAAACCACTCCAGTGAATGATCTTTTAGTTTAACTGATTACAAGCACTTCTACCTGCAATTAAAGGTGTTATTTTATATAAAAGGAGTTATATTTTAATGCATTTTTTTCTCTTTTTTTCCCCTCCTCTTTTCATGTGTGTTATTTGGTCTACTTTCTTTCATAATATTTCACTTTCCACCCTCATAAGAAGCCATGGTCTCTTTATTCCCTGCCTCCTCACATACCCTCTGGTTCCAAGACAGTTTCTGTGTCTACAAAATCTATAAAGACAGATATATATCCATGTCACACACAGCAGACAGTTTGTATAGCCTTCATGCATTGTAATATTATTATACACTTACACTAATGCATTGGCATGCATGCTGAAACATCACAAAAAGATGAGGGGATGAACTTTGGACCTTTTGTACCTAGGTGGCATTCACAATCAGTACACTGGAAATAGATTCTTGAGGACAGAGATGGTCTTTGTCATTTAGCTTCTTTTACAGTGAAGCATTTTCCTCTTTTCCTTCAAAATTCATTATTTCATTGAAGAAGAAAAAAGAAATTCCTAAGCCCCTTGTAAATATTAGCAATAGAATACATATTTTGTATAAGTGTGTAGACAGTTCTGAGAATTACGGGGGTCAAAATTTTTCTACCAATTTATTACCAACTGAATAGAAAGAAAAAAGGTCCCTGTTCCTGCACTTGGTCAGACTTTTAAACCACATTCTTATAGTCCCAGTACAGGCACTTTTAGTTAGTTTGGCTCTTCCTTGAGTTCCATTGTGTGCAAATTTTAGGATTATATTTCTTGCTACATCCTACAAAAATTCTTGTTCCAGAGGTAGCTGGCTGTTCATCTTTTTGTCAAGACAGGTTTCATCAAAAAAGTATCTTCAGGTAACAGAGATTTCAACACCGGCAAAACAACCAGCAGGTCACCAGGAGACAAATTAGCTTGACACATTATTAATTTAATACTGTGTCTTCAGTGTGTAACTCAGTTATTTTCCCTGCAGGGTTCTTTTAATAGTCCTCTTTGCTCCAAATCCATAGTAAAGAGTCCATATAAAGATGTTTGGTTTTCATTATGAACATAACTTGGACAGGACTCAAAAAATCATATTCATCCCTCAGATCCATTTTTTTAACTGCAATATCCAGATCCCTTCCTCTTCAGAAGAGCCTAATGGCTAAAACACCTGTGGCTTCGATTCCTTATGCCAGAAATGTTTCTATGTGCCACTCTGAATAGGGTAGAATATGCCCAAGGAAAAATTACTGTTGTGGGAAGTACAGCATATCCACTAGTGTAGGAGAAAAAAAGTGCTGGAGGACATTCCTACTCTGACTCAATTTATTGCCATTGCTATGTGCTAACAATTACATCCTCATAAAAGTTCATGTTTGAGCCTCTATTTAACAGCTAACTGTACTGCCACAAAAAGTTGGCAGCCGCTCAAGAATTTGTCTTCACCAGTTTACACTATCATATATTTGACTTATCTGTAAAAAATTCAATAGCATATTGGAAAGCAAGAACGTGAAAATCACCCTCATTTTCAGCCATATTATTTGAAGACATAGATTAGTGAGGTTTTGTTCTTCTGACTTTAGGATGATGAGATTTGAAAGGTGGATGCTCCCACCTTTCACAGGCTCTGCTCCTTTTCTGCACCAAATCACACATGAAGTAACTGTACTTGTCCAGTAGCTGGACTTTGAGGATGTCAATCAATTTCCCTCTCAAAGCAGAGTCAGGATCTCCCAGAATTTCATGAATTACAGGGCCTGCTTTTCCAATCCCATATGTTGACAGTGCTTTTACCGTTTCACAAGTGCAGCTTGCAGGAAGGATCTCCAACTAAAGCTCTCTATTTCTGTATATAGTTCTCTATATATCTATTCCACAAAGGTTCTGGTCAGGGCCTTAATTCCATTGAGGAGCCCATCTAGGGGTTCCACTGAGGCCTGTACCCAGGAACTGAGCTGAAGCCTAGCTACTACCCCTGGAACAGGCTTGAGTTGTGTTGTAAATAGATCTCTAACCAGCCCTGTAGCCTATGCATGCTGCTACCTTGCTCCTGCCTGCACTCTTGCCAACCTCAGTTCCTGTTTACCCTTGCTTGCCACTCCCGACAAGGGTGATGAAAAATGCTCACCATGGGGATGACTGATATGCAAGGAACAGGGTCTGATTAATAACCTCAATTTGCTAAATATGGACTGCCTTACACACTTATTTTTAGAGCCAGTGTATTCGGATGGATTTTGCAATCAACATAATTGCCTCTACTAAAGTGAATTATATATTAGATGCTATAGCTTGTGCTTTAGAAGTGACTGATTACCATAAGAGAGCAGATTCGCCAATAATTTTAAAGGCCATATTAATTTGTAACATTTCATAATGAAAGATGGTCAGTGATGTTTATAAATGGGTATTTGAACAACAAACAAGTATTGAAACACATTTCTGTAGCTGTGCAGTAATTAGTCTACTAGCACTTGAAAATTCTGTTCAGGCATTCACAAAATATGGGCAATCTGAGAGTTTCAAGTGAAACTACAAAGCCAGAGTCACATAGAGAGGATGCCTGTACTTTCCCTCTTGAAAGATTTTAAACTGTCACATCCAAAAAAACTATTTTCATGGTTTGCTACATGTTTCCTATTCTTGACTGTTCACTTGCATTTGAAAGCTCCTAAGAAACCTCTATAGATTTTTTTTTTTTTACATAAGATCATAGAGATTATGACACATTTCATCCTAGACTCAAGAAACTAGGCTGAGTACACATTATATTATACACACTTATTAAAAAAAAAATAAACTCAGAAAAACCAAACCCAGAACTTTCACCCAAAACCCACACTGGGGAGTTTTATCTTATTGCTCAACAGGGGCTAAATCTTCTCTTTTGCCACAGTGGAGCAAAGGCCACAGCTAAATTCAATGGAAGTTTAACTGAGCCTCTGAGGACCACATATTATGGCACCTACACCCCCACCACGATGTATACAAACTTCTTCCATAACTGTGCCAGAGCCAGCGGGGTCACAGATCGATTCATCCCAAATGGTGAGCATGCTTCCAGTGAACATTCATTACCTCCACTGAGGCCAGGTTAAATTTATGTACTCCCTAAGCCAAAATCCTGTTTTCAGAGTCACCGTATGTAAGCCTAGTCTGTATCTAAAGAGCAAAGAAAACAGCAAATACTGCAAGGTCTAAGGGTTTCAAAGTGCCCTGCAGGCAGATAGTATATGCAAGTGCCTGCTTCAGATGGAGAATTACAGGACAATCAGCACAAAATGTGACTGCAGGATGTAAAGCATGAAATCAACTGTTTTGTTTAAACATTGGGATTTCTAGGGCTATTTCATACCATCTTTAGATCACCTCTGCTCTTAGTCAATAGAAAAAAAAATTGCCCTTAGCAACAGCTATTGAGTTTAATTTAGTTTTAAAAATGGGTCATCACAGAGCCCTGTGTATCTACAAAAGAATTACAATTTTAAGTAAATGCTAATAAAATTAAATTAGAAGGAAGACCATGATCAGGTTTATGTACATTAAACTGCCAAATTGTCAAAAGCTTAACTTATGAAGCACTTCTCCCCATCTCCAGTCTTTACTTCTTGATCCTATTCTTTCCTATAATACTTCAGGAAAGCAATTTAATTCTAGATTTACACAAGCAGAGGACTTTCTTACATAAACAAAGAACAAGAACTACCAAAGAGATCAAGAATTAGAAAAAGGCAAATTCATCTTCAACATACAGAAGTACCCAGATGATGGTGGCCTTGGAAAATGCTACAGGGTGACAAAAAACGGGTATGGGAGAAAGGTCACCCAAGATCAGACAAAGAATATCCAATCGTCAAGTACAATTTAAAACTACATCCATTGAATCATTTCATGCTTCTTCATATTATCATAATGCTCTCAACTGGCCATTATGGTTATATTTTCAGAGATTCAGAAAGTCTACAGTTCCAGGGACAATGGGGCAGGAAAAAGCATGCAAAGGAGAGCATGCCAGAGTGCCAGCACTGCTGCCTCCACACCCTTCTAATCTGGACCACCCATAGTAATGGGGACCTCAGCCTCAGCACTAAGATTCCATTAGGGTTAGCATTCAAACAGACACAGAGCCCAGAGGGACCCCAGTGCTGGAGAAGACATGCCATAGTGATCACAGCAGTGCACCAATGTTGGCTCCTCCACACCTTTCTAATCTGGATCCCTCATGGTGATGGGATGAGGGAAGTCACATGAGGAGGGGCTGAGGTCCCTTGGCTTTTCAGCCTAGAAAAGAGAACACTTAGGGGAGATCTCATGGCAGTCTGCAGCTTAATTTTCAGGTGAAGAGGAGGGGCAGGCACTGGTCTCCTCTCTGTAGTGACCAGTGACAAAGCTGGAAGCTGTGTCCAGGGAAGTTCAGGCTGGATATATAGAAAAGGTTCATCACTCAGAGGGTGGTTGGGCACTGGAACAGGCTCCCCAGGGAAGTGGTCGCAGCACTTGCCTGACAGAGTTCAAGCACTGTTTGAACAATACTCTCAGGCAATGGTGTGATTCTTGGGGTGTCCTGTGCAGGGCCAGGAGCTGGACTTCAACGATCCCTGTGATTCCCTTCCAAAGCATGATAGCCTATGAAACCTAATTAGCTTACTCAACAGCAACTTGAAAGCAAGATGCATATTATCAATGCTTTTAAAACAGTACTGCAGAAACATGTACTTGCACCAGTTTTTATGGAAAGAATAATTCAGGTAGGCACAAAACTCTGAAGTGGTGAGATGACTGGAAAGCATTATCAGGAAATGCCTTCTGGTTTCAGAGACCTCATTACAGTGATTTGTCAATGTCAGAATCAGCAAGGATCAGAACAAAATTCAGGCCATGCTTGTTGAAGTGAGACTTTAATTTCATCATTTATATGACAGAGATAGCTTCTAATGAGTGGATAATGTATCTATGCAGAGAAATATAATGGTATATGAATTCAAAGTGAGAAAAATATAGTAGCTCACCTCTTCCACCTATCTGCTAATAAATGTTTTTCCTAAAGCTCATTTGATTTGGTTCTACGCAGATCAAATTTTATGCATAGCAAGCACTGACACCAATCACATTTTTCTTGAAAAGCTGTTATTCTTGTTAGTCTGTAGTGACACTTAGTCCTGTCACCAAGATCTTAGTCAATATATTCTGTATATGTATCTTCCTAAAGGCAACTCACTCACTTAAGGAGTCACAACCCAGTCTTAGAAACAGTTTAGTAAATTACTTGAGCTCTGGTAGGAAAAGTCTGTTTCTTACTACACCTAGAAATCCAGAAAATTTTGAGAGATGGGTCCTTAACAGAGGGATCTATATTAAAGAATTTAAAGAATTGATTGCAGGAGTTGTTGCTGACATATTCTGACATTAGCTGTAGAAAAAAGTGGGAACTGAGAATCAAGGTTTGAGATTATAGAATGGCAGAGCTCTACAGAAACTATTCATACATCCTTTGTAAATTCTCATGGCATGAATTTTAACAAATATTTTTATATATTTATATATATATATGACAATTTGTATCAAAAGTGCTTCTCTGCTACCAGTTTTGCCCCAAGCTATTGACTCATAGTTATGGGTTGATTTCCAGAGATGCTGACAACATGCAGTGCTCCAGCAGAGTTCAGGTAAGCAATAGGGATCAGTATTTCTCAAATATAAATTGCTTACTAACATGCTGTTGCCAAGGAAATCCTTCCTGTGCATTTCAGCAAAGAAAATATATCATACATTCTCCACACAATTCTTCTTCCAAACAGTCACTCTAAGGTAAAGGGTACAGAAAGACAAATGGGAGAGAAAATTCCTGGACTACTCAAATGTTCATAGAGGAATTTGAAGCTAAGCATGTAAAATAAGTAGGCAAGAGACTCTAAAGAGAAAATTATATGAAAATTTTCAACATGTGAAAAACATGATACATGATTGCAGTTACTTTTTGTGTAGTCTGTACTTTTTAGCATTAATGTGGGTTTGGGATAGAAGAGAGAAATGAGCCAGGTGAAATGGCTCATGTTCAGAACAGAGCAGCAGACACAAAACATGGAGAGGCCTCTGTCAGTTTACTTTTAAGTGATAAGAAAATATCATTAGGAAGGAAGTGTTGTTCAGACTGACTTGTGAGCTGATTATCAAGTAAATTTAATAAGGCAAGTCTTGTACTCTCTTAAAAATGCTGGAGAAAACAATGAAACAGCTTCAACACAGCAAAAGTAAATGGCTTCCTCATTTTACTGTAACACAGGATAGATAACGAAGTGATGACTATCTACAGAGCTGCAGCATTTATCCAGAGAAGTATCTCACACTTTTAAAGGGAGCAATTAATTAAAACTTACCCCAACCCCCATGATTGCTCTAATTTCCAAGGTGATTTCTTTTGTAATACATGACTTTACCTGGAAGGCTACTGAAAATATGTTACATTTTCAAAACTTGTTATTCACAGCAACAAAATTTAAGAATTTGCTTTTAATATAGAGAAAAACAGTCTCACTTAGCATCATTTAAAGATCACATGGTCAAGTGCTCTTAAACTCATGTTGCATTATCAGTTATTTACTGTGTTCTCTAGAACTTACGAACATTCAGCAGACCTCCTTTATTTTTAACTCATTTGATGTTCAAACAACTCATTTGTTGCTCAAACAACATCCTGTTGCAACTATATAGAAGCAGTTGACTTTTTGTCTTCTAGTATGTCCAAACCTCCTTAATACTATAAGTGACTGTGGCACTTTCTAAATTTTATTCTGTCTCATTTGAGCCGATTTCAATTTTTAATATGCATTTAATGCATATTTATTTTTTTTATATGCATTTAACTGAAGGAAAAAAGTCTGATATGTCAAAGATAATTTTGAGTCTAACTATCAGCAAAAGTTCACTAGGGAAAATGAGTAGAAGTTACTAATTCTTCTTATATTATGTCTGAAATTCTTACAAGCCTCTTACATTTTCAGAAATATGTTAAATTAAGCCTAAAGAATAGAAAAAAAGGGCAAATAATTGCTATTTTGCTGTGAATGAAATTTTTCCCGAATATTTCATATTTTCTACTTATTCAAAAAAGAGGACAGTAATGAACTAAATGCCTCAAATTTGCAACAGCTGTGAGTCACTAAACCTCCAAGAGAACCTGACGGGTTCCATTAGAACTGAGACCACATGCACATGGAATAACAATTTAATATATGGCATTATATTTCCACTTTCTGGGATGCAATTGTCTTAACTAGCCTCCCTATTTAACTACTTCTTAATGACATGACCTGTTTATTTTATGCCAGGAAAAAAAGAATCCATCAGTTACAAAATTATTTCTGTAAGAAAAGAGAAGATAATTACAAGCAGGTCACATGCTCAGCCACTAGCTGTGTTCATTACAAGAGCCAGTTTTTCTGAATTGAGATCCAATTCTATTTGCCACAAAACCTAATCATTATTCAGGAACATGACTTAATTCACAGGAAAAAGCAAAGTTATCTGAACTACACTAGTAGTAATAATAGTAGTTGTTATAATTACCATTTATTTTCACCAACAAAATTACTCTAAAACCAATGGGATTCTACAAAGAACAACATGTCCCACCTGGGTGGACTCCAAGACATATGGCATTAAAATGGGTCTTCAACAGATGGGACTTAAGGACCTGCCTTTGTAAAAAATTATTTGCAATTTGAGGAATCTCTCTTGACAAAACTTAAAGCATGATTTTCAGGAAAAAGGAGGGAGCTTTTCAGCACTTTATGAAAATTGGCAGTTTCTCAGTAACCTCAGAATGATCATAGTCAATATTTTTGAGATTACAATCAAAAGGTTATTTTCCATTTTGACATAACTTAATGCAAGCCCTCTTCTTGCCACTACAACATAGCAGTGCACTACAGCTTTATTATAGGAACGTGTCCGTGGTTTTCTGACATATTGGAAGATTCTATTTGTATGTCTTTTTCAGTTGTTCTTTCTACAGAAAAATATTTTTTCAAGGCAAATAATTGCTATTATAAGCTGATATAGATCAAATTATATTTTAGAGAAGATATTAACATGTCATACAAATACGTAAGGATTATTTGTTTCTTAGTTCTGGTAATAAACTAACACACAGTATCTCAATCTCATTTAATTTTTTATTTAAGATAAATTATTTTCCTGGCAGTGTGCTAGATTCTGGACAGTAGCCCAGTTATGGATGAGTAAAGATGAATTGTTTGGATTAATTTTTAAATTAAAATAAAATTCTAGAGTATTTCCAATGGCTTGTTAAATTAGATTAATGGCAAAGAAAGTTATTTGCCCTGTTAGTAACTTTGATCAAGGAAGATTACAGAGAGAGTTTGCTTTCTGCTGGTCTTGAGATATTTCTAATGCCTGCTAGAGTCAATAATTTTAGAGGGCACAGTTTTAAGCTTGTTCAGGACAAGTCCAATAAATTGGTAGTACTACACAGCACATCATAATGCATGATAAGTACGAAATTCATTTGCATATCTGCAATAACATAAATTCTATGTACTATATTTTCCAGGAAGTAACAATTCCTGTGAAAATCTGCAGAACATGCAAATCTATTTTAGATTTATTTAGGTTCTTTAAATATTTTGATTAAATATTTTGATTTTCCTGTATTCCTCTGATCACCATTGTTTACAAGGGAATGCTAATTTCTGGGACTTGGATGATGCTGACCTCATAAGAACAGTATTGAAAAGGTGCCTTAAAAGTTTATTTTCCTGCAAATGCTCCAGCATTATCCAGTTTTGGTGACACACAAAACCTTTGGCAGCTCCAGTGCAATGCTCTGGCCCTGTTGCACGGGGAAGCTGCGGGTCTGTTTCATACAGGATTGCACTTCTGGCTCATGACAGGGAAGGAGCAATGAGACAGCAGGATTAGAGGGTTTGCTTCCCCTTCCTTTTCCCCTCTGCAACCAAAGAGCCTACCTCAACAACTGGGACATATTTAAATCTCAAAAGATCTCAAATGAGTACATTCACCGTTCAACAAAAGCTCCTCCCTGTATTATGAAGGCACTGATTCCAAGTTTAATTCTGTATTCCTGGCATGCAAACCTGGACGTATTATACAAGATTTTTATTTAATGACTAAGGTTTATAATTCATCGACCAATCCACTGACCAGTTGTGACAGGAAAGTTAGTATGTCCTACTTTAGACTAAAGGATATTAATATAAACTTTCTCAGCCTGATCTTAAATTCAGACATGTTAAGCATGTAATTATTTATTAAAACCACCTCAGTAACATGATACACATTACAGCTTAACAACTCACTGTCTTCTAAACCATAGCTAATTACTTGCTGATCTTTAACATATTAGGGAACTTAAATGAAGTAATGAAGTAAATCAATCATTTTTCCTTAAGTGACTAATTTCATCATTCAGAACGGCCAAGCACACACATGTGGTAAGAATCCCTCTTCCTTGAGAGCTTTCAATAACTATTTACTGGACATCTTCAAATTTCAGTAAAAAATTGAACATTTTTCTACTCCTATAGGATGAGGAAACTGTCACATTTTTCAACTGTACCTCGGAGACACTCAGCTCTGCTGAGAGTTTCATCTTAAAATTACTTTATTTGGCAATGTATTTGAAATTAAACTGAGTCTGCTCCAAAAACGAAGGAAGCATTTATTAGAACCATCCACCTCCAAAGTCTTTGGCTCCCAAGGGTATAGAATCCAAATTACAAGTGAACACTCACTTAAATATTTGAAAAGCTGTAAAAAGAGATATTCATGGTCTGAAGTTTTGAAAACATAACCTAGCATATACATGCTCAATTACCTAAATAAGTGACCTAGTCTTCACATAATCTCTTTACTTACAGTTTGGATTAGAACGAACAGGAGGCTGCTCATAGATACACTTTCTTTAAAACTTAGGTCACTATTTTATGTACAGAGGAACTAATTTTGTTATCATTTTTAATAATATTTTTTCCTAATACATTGCTACCTGCAGTCGAAGCACACATCAGTAATTACAAAATATAGGCAAATAAACAATAAACTGTATTTTCTAATACAGTTCATATTAGAACTATACTAGTTTTCATAATAAGTAATTTTCCACATGGTGTATATTAGAAATAAGAGTTCTAAACTAGGCACATCTCTGGGTCTCAGTCTGATAATAACCATTGCACAACCATCTATAAAGTCTCCACTGCTTCACTGAGATTCTCTCACTGTAAATAATTACACTTGCTGGAGCAAACAGAGAATATAAATAGTAAGGTAGGTTTCGGTGAGTCTTGAATTTTGGGGCTTGGTTTTTTTTCTTTTTTCCTCAGATCCACTCCAAAATTTGACTTTGATAAGCTTCTGATAAACTTTGAAAAAGGTAGCAACACATTCATTTCAATATCAGTAGCTCTTGCACAGGAATTATATGACATATAATTATGTTTTAAAGAGTGGGATGGTGAAACAAGACAGATTGCAATGACACATTCATTAATAAAATGCATAATTTCTAAAAGAAATAGGAAATATTTCTACACTGACCATAGTCTGTGTTTTCCGGCTCCCAACAATTTGATGGCCAAAAATAGGGTGTCTATAGGCAAAAAAAAAGAAGCAGGAAACTCAAGTTAGACAACGCAAGCATTATACAGTCCTTGGATTGTTACTGGCTTTGAGAATCAATTTATATTTTTGGTAGATCTATTATATTGATAACTTGACAGTTTTTAGATAGGCATTAAAACAGAAAATTACATTTGTACACCTGTTTATCACGCTAGTGTTAGAATTACATTGAAAAAGAAAAAAAAGTGGGTTTTTGTTCTCAAAGTTAAGGGAACAAAACCCACAAGGCTAGGAAAAGGGCTTATCTTTTACATCTTCCCTAGACATACATCTCTCACATGTCCTGAAGAATCAGGTTTAGAGGTATAAGATGCTTTGAAGTTCATTCAGTTCTTGATTTTTGAGAGTTTTCATTCATAGATTAATATTCAATTCTTTTTCCTAGGTGCTATGTGTTTAAAAATGCCACTAGAAACATCTTGTTTTCACAAAGACATCAAAATCCACTTTTTAATAATTATTTACTGGTTTTGATTTTAAAAGTGGGGTTCTTTTCCTAAGAAAAAGACAATAAAGTACCAAAAACTACTTCAACACTATACTTATTGAGACTTGCTACATTTATTGTTAAAAGAATTCACTTCTAACAAATGGAGAAAATAAGAATGCATAGACATTTTCATAAATTACTTCATTTTTAAAATAGCAACTTTTGGTTAAAATACATATTATTATAGCATTTTTTATAGAGTACATAATCCCCATACAGGCCATTCACTTAAGAGTCAGACTCAATGATCCCTGTGGGTCCCTTCCAATGCAAAATATTCTGTGATTGAGTGACTGATCTATACATAAACACATACACACAGCTACAGGGAATTACATAATATTTGAGCAGTTGAATGCAACTCATTAAATGTGTGAAGTGGTTTGAGTGGTATTTCAAAACACAGGTGGTTCTTCAGGAAAACCTTCTGCTTTACTCTCTATTTCTTATTGGGTTTTTTGCTCAAAAATCTCCCAGCTGCAAAAATGGAAACCTCTTTGCTGCCCACTTCCCTTCAAAATTGTTTCAATGTTAATCTGGGAACCAACAGGGCTGAAGGGTGACACATTCACACCAATTGTCAAATTAAATATATATCGTGAGAAATCTCTAGGTTTTGTAACATTGACACATCAAATTTAATAGAAGCAATTTAGAACTTGCTATTAATCAAGCAACAGCAAGGAGCTAAAGGATAAAAAAGGAATTATCACAAGCTAACTTCAAAAGCTAGTATGTGCTTCTTGCAAGCCATTTGGTATATTTTTAAGGGAGCAACAATAAGTAACTTTCCAATCAACCATTCCTTCACAGTGCCACTGAAATCAAAGTGACCGGTAGAAGCACATATAAGTACAAATAGAAAGAAGATGAATGCCTAAAGAATTAATTGTACTCAGCACATTTTGGAGAAGCAATTATAAAATTTAATAGTGATCCATATAAAGCAAAAAGTCACCATCATTGAAATATACAGTTTACAAACTCAGAAAGTGAGAACAGTCCTTCCTTGGGGCACAAAATGTATATCCAGAGAGGCCCAAGGAGAAAATCACAGCCACATCATTTCTCTACTAAAAGGAAAGTTAACCTCTGTTTACAGGTTCAAGCTGAGCTTCTGAATAAAGTACATAGTGACAAACATACAGAACATACATACAGAAACTATATCTGCTCAAGCAGCTCTCCAGCTGAAACTCTTCCAGTGTGGGCACGCTTGCTGCAAAGTCTCTATTAAAGCTCCTCATGCATACTTAGGATTTCTCTTGACAAATTACATATACTCCCATCCCAGCTGAGATTAAAAACAAATTCCATCTTCTGACTTAGGGAAAAATCACAAACTTTGCTTTCAGCATTCATTTCACAACAGGCTATGAACAAATGCTATATATTCACAACTATGTTAGTGATGTTAGAAGAAGACTCTGTTGTTTCATACATAAATGAAAAGCTATGTGTGGCCAGAGTACTTTTTTCAGTATTTATTTGAAATAGCACATTTAAATTTTACTGAAACTTGCACTTTGGGGGGTGAAGACAGTGTGGGCATTAAACAGTATGGGAAAGGGCACATGCTCTTCAGTGTTGTGAAATGTTGTCATTTTAGCTTGCTAGGAGACAGAGATGATCAAGGCTTTAAGGCTTTTCTGAAGGATAAAATGGTGCAACCTAAATGTGGAGGAGATTGAGGAAAAAGCAGAAAATAATAAGTAGCACTGGCTACTAAGGATGAGTGTAAGCCTCCCTGTGCTAGGGAGATAAAAACAGAGAAGTTAAAACAGAACATGAGTTTTAATTAGCAAAGCACATGATAAGCCATATTAAAAGGTTTCAAAGATGTGTGATAGTGTAAGCCAAAGAGAAACCCCAGTAAAAGGCAGACATTACAAGATGAGAAAGGGGTTCAAATAACAGCTAGTATAGATAAGTACAGAAGATCATTAAATGCCTTCCTTGTTTGAGTCTAAAGGAGGGAGATGGTGGGCAGACAAAGGTCTTTCACAGAGGCACGAGGTCTCCTTGCCAAAGCTCTGAGCTGGGCAGGCACAAGCTGTCTCTGAACTGCAAGCCATGACCCTGCCTGCCTGGTGCTGGGATGCATTTAATGGGACTTGCTGAGAAGTGCAGCTCGTTGGCTCAGGCACTGCAGCCTGGCCAGAGCTGGCCTCCAGCCAGCTGGCTCCCAGAGGGAACAAAGTTCAATTCTGCCTGCAATCAGCTCTGAGAACATGCCCAAAATTAATTTGGACATGGAGATAAGGCTACAGGGCAAAAAAAATTCAGGGAGGGAAATGTTTTTATGAGGTCAGTTCAGGTTAGAAGGCTGATGAAATTCAGCACAGAAAGCTTAAGGATTTCTTGTGTTTTCATATCAGTAAACTGTGTTTATTTCCAAAAAAGCAAAAAAAAAAAGCCTCACGAAGCTAAAGAATGACCCCTGGTTCCTCAGAACTGTGATTTATATGCATGTGTAAATATTATGATTAAACTCTTCCTCTGGTATTTCTCTTTCTCCTCTATCTCCAGTACTTTGTAACAATTACTATCCAACTGGTGAGAGTTATCAAAAGGACTAAATTATCTGCATGATGTTTAAAGGGGTGCAATTACTCAAAGGGTAATTTATACATTAAAAAAATATTCATTCAAGTAACCTTTGAAACATGGACAGTTATTTAAAAAAAAAAAATGTATAAAGCAGAGGAGTTTCAGAAGATTACAGCAAAGGGAAGAAATGTATTTCCAGAAAAGGTAAAAAGTTTAAAATTTCTCTTTTATAATGTTTCTACATCTACTCTAGATTGAAAAGTTGTAATACATTATATGTTTCCGATCTTTGAAAGCTAAAGGTTACTAATATTTGGATTTTTCAAAAATTAAGTCACTGACAGTGTAAAACCCCAACTAGTGGAGAAATAAACATTAGATGGTATGTATTTTGACCAAGGCAAAGTTCTACATTACTTTCTTACCAGCTTATGATATCACCCTAAGATATGTGCTCAAATTCAGCTACAGCTGCTGATAAAGTTCTATTGAAAGAGTAGATATCTATTATACATTTTCAAAGCAGGAAATGGCATTGATGTGTACAGAGATAGGGAAAACTCTCCTAAAGACAGACAAAATATAGGATAAGGTACAGATTATGATTTAAACAGAAAGAAAGTCCAAAAACACCAAGAAAAAAAAATCTTTGAAAATTATAAACACTGAAAACAAAGCCTGATATAAAAATCGATTTTTGATTAATGGACTTTTGCAATGCTGTGATTGTATGGACAAAAAGCACCAACAATAAACAGGCATGTAGTTAAAATTACTGATGTTTTTTCCAAAGGAATATTCCACATTTTCTTGTCTAATTGCTTGGTTTTAGCAGTCATGAAATTCTGGTCTTAATCTGAAGTTTACCTTGTTCCTTGTTACAGACATCAAACAGTTTAATCGCATAACACATGACTATAATGCATGTGCTGAGTTTACATTTCCATTTCTGTTTCAGAAATCTCCACACAATTTCATGCTCCAGATATTTAACAGTCTCTGAGAAGAATTTGCTAGAGAGGTTATCCATGAAGATTTCAGGAAAAATATTTGCCTTGTTCAGCACAGAAGGATTAGGAAAAAAGAAGAGTCTGATAAGAAGATCCCTGGTCTAATGGAATGAGGTCAGGAATGAGAATAGGAGGCACGTGCAAAGGAGAAAACTGCCTGTTCTAATCTGAGCTATTAAAAATATCCCACAGCAATGCAGGGAGGCTCTGCTCATATAAATTACCTTCTAAATTGTTGAACTATGCAAACAAAGCTTGGTTCAACTATTTGCTACAAATCACATATCAAAATACACTGTAGAAAAATTATAGCATCCCTTGCAATGTCACATATTCCTATAGAATTAATATTACACAACCTGTGTGCCTGATTTCATGATCTAGAAGCTCATAAGTGAAGGTTTCACCCAGGAGAGCTATGGATATGGTCTAACATGTACATTTATTAACATGTACATTACATAACACCACCATTTTCAAGGAGAAGATAATGAAATACTGATGTGGTTTGGTCATTTTTCATGAGAGTAGAAAACCTGAAGGAATTATCATCCTTAAGAATTTTACTTTTCCTCAGAAGCAAATATGAAGCAGTTCATCATGAAGTATTAAAGAGGGAACATTTGTCATTTTGCCATGACATCCCACTTACAGCTGAAGGAAGGTGGGTGGTACGGCTATGGGAAAGTCAAGTACTGTTTATCAGCCCAGGCAGAAATAATGCTGCCAGTTTTTATCAGTATGCTTTTGAGGCATTTTGTTTGATTGTAGGTGTAACTTGAATCAGCAGCCAGAACAAGTCAGGAGCTAAAGAAATAAGGCTTACCTAGCACTGCAGATATGATTGCAGATACATTTAAACCTCCAGAACAAAACAGTTAAAAGGACCTTCATGCCCTTTAACCAGAAAACTAGTTTTGCGCACACCAACACATACAGGTTTGCTTGAGTGATACACTAATATCATTAGGTAAACCTAACCACATTAATCCATAATTCTCCTGAATGAAAGTCACATGAAACAAAATCCTGTAATATAGCACATATTCCACAATAAAAATCTAGCAGCAGTGGCTGCTACGCATTGTAAGGAATCCAGTGATAAACTAAATAAATCTGCTTTGGTTTTACCTCAAAATTAATCAATAACAATATCTGAGCTAATGAAACAGCCATGTGTAAAAATCAGTGTTACCCATAAGTTTTTATAAAACAGCATTAATTTCTATGCATTAAACTGTATAACCAAAGAGGGAAATCACTAAGCATCTTTCACCTACCCTTAGTTGATAGTAATAAGAAAAGAGTTGTTGTCTCTGAAGCTGCTCTGTTCCACTCCACAAAATTTTTTAAAATCCAATTACTTGGATGGGGGAGAAGTATTCAAATCACTTATAAACCTTTGCATATTACTGCTATTCTCTCAGGCGCCAGGGAGTGTTTATAAACAGCAGAAATTAAGCCTTTGCTGAAAAGTGGCTATGCACAATTTCAAATGCTTTGCATGATGGATGGCAGATTTCACTGGCATTTTGTTTCACATTCGTTGCACTTCACAAAAATGATTTCTTGGTGAAGTAAAATGGTAAGGTTGCTATTCTAGCACTGTCAAGCCCATACAGGAAGCAAGTAGTGCTCCATGGTTAACTCAGAATAATTAAAAAAGAGGTTGAGGAATTTGGAAACAAGATTTTGGCTCTGTGACTCCTCTTTTCTAACTGAAAAGAGGACAAGCATGGCAAGCAGTGTGGGGCAAAGTGTACCTGAGTAAGGAGTTTAAAAAATCAAAAGTGGCACTGATGGGGCAGTCAGAAAGACACATGAATTTAAAATCTTTTTCCCTCAGAAACCTTAATAGAACCTGTATATACCAAGCCTGACCTGAAAAGACGATGAAATAGTCATCGCACCTACAATTGCCAAAAAATAATCTGCCAAATGCTGCATAATATAACTTGTTTCTTTTTCCTTTCTAAAATAAAATCCTTCCCTCAAGGCACAGTAGATGATCCAGAAAGGCTCTGGAGAGTGGCTGTAGAGCTGTAATGTTCAGCCACAGACTCAGAATTTGGAATGGCCAGAGGCTGGTCCAGAGCGAGCCAAGAAGAAGCTAGCTCAGTAAGGCTGACTCAAAAGTGACGTGTAAAGCAATAGAATTCCACCTGAGACATGAGGTGTCCAGAACACTTCACACTCTAAACTATTTTGCAACAAAGATATTTCAAGGTCCTTACAGTCATTGCTATATAATTTTATCCCTAATTTAGGCATGGAAAGACAAGGCCAGAATGGTTAAACATATCTGTCAAGAAAGTGTTCCCAGTGGCAGAACAGGAGAAAATATCAAAGTCCACTCCTTCGTCTTCCCAAAGTCCATGAATTTTGCTGCTATCTTCACTTTTGCTTTCACAAGAAACTGTTCCTGTTTTCATATTTTTCCTCAGATATTTGTGCCTTTCATCTTAAAAGGTTCAAAACAACAGCACAACCTAACCCTCATCTCAGAAAATTAATTAATGTTAAATCATGAATTAATCTCATTTTAAAATAAGAGTGTGACTATCACTAATCCAGGGTATCCCGGGAGTTTGTTTACAGCCAAAAGATACTGCGAAATGTTATTTTTCTCAATTAACATCAGGAGATCAGGGCTTGTAGAAGAAATTAGCATATTTTTCTGTGGGATGATATTACAGAAACTTACCCGCTGAGAGGGCAAATCAGGCATTCCTCACCAAGATGGACATATTATCATATGTGTGAACATAAATGAAACGACTCCATGAGTAATCCCTGGCCAGGGAAGATATGTTTTCCAAGATGCAGCTTGCTTTTCTTATTTGAGCCCCTCATATTTATTTGCTCTCAGGTAGAGAAAGATGGTGAGCGCCTTTTTTAGTCAGAGGTTTAAATTACCATGAAAAGGCAATGCAGCTGTTTCTGCTTTTTCTTACTGAGTCTAATAAAAAAATTCCTCTGTTAATAAGGCAATTAATATTTATATTCATCTCCTTTGAATTAAATTGATATCACAGAAATGAACCTAATTAACACCTGAGTAGGTCACTGAATGATCCAGAATATTTTTTTTATTTCACGTTATTTAAAAAAGAAGATGTAACTATATTCCTGCCTCCTGATGGAAAGAGTAATAACTGGAAAAGGATAATTTTTGCCCATAAAAGGGCATTTGTCCAAATGAAGCTCAATCTCCACAGCTTTTAGCTATTTCTATACAACAGGAGGTGGTTTAAAACAAGCTAGGGATAATTTTACTGTCAGGAGGGAATGTGTCACCCTTTGGAGAACAAAACATCAAGCACATGGAGAACATTACTATAGCTAGCCTTTTTTTTGTAGGCTAGGTCTTTGTATTGCCAACATTTCTCTGCAGGTGCAGCTTTTGAGCTGTTCAGTGCTGGCAGGTGCATGGTTTTCTCCTTCTATCAAAATATCCAGAAACGTGTAAATCCTGTCCAGTACTAAGAGGGTACTATGCGCAAAGAACCTGAACGTCTATTCTAGTGCAAAATTCACACATTTGCAGTCAAACTTTCCTCCCCGTTGAATATGTTCTCTTCACCTTCTAATTTAGCAGTTCAGTAACAGATTTTATACCAGCCTTATTTTGGTGGGGAACATGGAGATGTAAGCACACAAATTTTGCTGTTATAAATCACCACGATGAATTTTTTCTCATCCTGTACATTAACAGCTAAAGTTGCATTGTCACAACAGCAAAGTCACATTGTTGGCATGGGAATAGCACTGCAAAAGGTACCACAGAAAAGCAAACAAGCCAAACATTGCAGATAATACTTGATTAAAGTGTCTTAATTCATATGCATTTGTCAAATAGGTGCCAAATTCTTAACTTATGTAAATACACGGAGAAGGTAATATAATCTAGCCCTCACTGAAGATTTGTGTCCAGACGTAGGCTGTGGACCTCTCTGAGGAAAGCTCACAGCAGGGTAGCTGCAGTACTCTCAGTGGTCCATGGTGAGTCTAATTCCAGTCCGTACTTTCCTTCAGTCAGACTATCATGCCAGCAGAGGTGCTTATTTCTCGTGCTAGAGATGGAGGCAGCTGTGCAGAATTCAATGACTAGCACTCCTGTAAGTTACTACTATTCTCTGCAAAATTAAGTCCTTGCATATTTTGTTCTTCTGGACACTGCTTATTCAGACACCAAACCAAGAACTGGAGCCTCAACCACTCTATGATTCCTTTCCACTTACCTTATAAGCACATCAGCAAGCCCCTTCAACCATGTGCCATCTGCCTTCTTTATATTGAGCACTGAGGAGAATGAAGCTTCATGAGCTTAAAAAACCACTTTTCCTTCAAATACTCTCTCCAGGATCAAAAGTAACTGTGGATCTAGGGGACGAGGCTTGGAATACTTGCTCTTAGTATTACCCATGTACACATCTAACTTTCTGTTCTGCTGAAGAACAACTTTTTTGCAGTCTGACACACAAGATCTAAATATGAAAATACGATAATATTGTTTGCATGCATTCTCTTAATTGCCAGAATATGCTGTGCATATTTAATCCTCTTCACGCTAAGATTTTGACTTATACAAATATTACAATTCTTTCTCTTCCTTTACATAGGCCTATGACACTTAAGCCAAAATATTGGTGAAAGTCTTGTACAGAGATTAATATAATGCAATGTTTGAAATTATGACTGATTTGCAATCACTAGTTTTCTTCTGCATTTGAAAGGTCAAAATTTCAGTCCTATTTTATTCTTGACAGCTTCTTATTTAAACAATCTTTAAGACAAAGTTTAGACCTTCATATCTTGAAGACAATAGATTTTGTTCTACTAGATGTTATTTTACTGAGTATTTAATACAGTTAGAAGTAACAAAGAAGAATTAGCAAACTCAATTTCATAGTGATAGTCATCAAGTCATCATATAATTTCAAAGCAATAAATAGCTAAACAAGAGCTTGGAGCAGCTGTTGGGGATACTTACCAGGAGTACCATCTAATAGAGCCATACAGAACACAGCCACCATTGTCAAAAGTGGCACAGGACAAGAAAAGTGAATTCTTTCCATTGAATCCATAATCTGGTACTTTGCAGTCATATTTGTTTCAAGTTATCAGCAATATTGTTCTAGCAAAATTCTAGCCCACTAGTCATTATTATAAAAACAACACTTCTGCTCCCAAGGCCTTAGTTTGAAATTTAATATCATGAAATACAACTATGGAGGTTTCTGAACAATATATATGTGCGAATGTAGGTATAAACATATGTACATATTTATGCTTTCAGCTTTTCTGAACGATTTGCCTGTTTGTTGTATGCAATGGGACTGACAGATCAATATAAAAATGTCTGTGTAGTTGCTAGAAGAATACACACTACTCTGATACTACTGAGTTACCAGTAAGGAAATTCTCACAAAAGAAGAAAAATAAATATTACCTCCATTATTTATCAGATTTCTGCTACAGACTTGATATTTAAAATACCTCCCCCTTTCTAAATTCATACTATAGTAGGAATAAGAGGCAATAACATAATATAGTTTACTGTATTTCAAAAATACTACATTAATTTATTTCACGAGAGATAGTTCCACATTCAGCATTATCACACTTTTATTCCAGATATCAAAATAGTCATTATCATATCAACATTTTGCTGAAAATCTATAAATAAAATCCTTCTACCATTTTTTTTTTATTATTTTTAGGGGAATTTCTACTCTTTACCAGGTTATATAAGAAACAAAGTATGGTTAAATTTGCTATGAATTTTCTGTAATGCCTTTGAGCCTCCATTTGTGCAAGTCAAGAACATACTGAAAATACTTACCTGAAATCGATAAAAGGTGCCATCATCCTTCAATGTTAGAACATGGTCTGAGATTGGAAAGAAATAGCCATGTGCTGCCATCAGAGTTCCCAAATGCAGAGCTTCAACTGTTTAAAAAAAAAAAAAAAAAGAAAGATAAACTTAAAAAGTTAAATAACTTCTTTCCAGCAATTTAGTTTTGTGGTCAAGACTCACCTGATATTCTGCAGATAACCACTTTGTTCTCAAAGTCCTACCATCATAAAAGAGCTGTCTTTTTCTGTGTAATATAATGATGCAACCAAAAAACCACTGCACTTTCCTTAACAAATATGTCCCATTTGTAGCTGCAGTTCCACTACTTATATTGACATTAAAAGGCAGCCTTAAGGTTCACTCACTTGTTCTGAAGCTGAAAACAGGTATCATTTTTACCTTGATGGTGCAGCCTACTTTTCTTCTTCAGAACAGTTTCTGATTACATGTTGAAACAGTTGATTCCAATTATGTGATATCTTTCTTAGTAGCTTTATCAGAGCTACTGTGAAGGATAGAGATTTCCTCAAAGGTTTATTACTGGAAAAATAGCAAAGGATAACAGGTTCCTAGAACAGTTGAGGCAGAAGGTATTTGTGGAGGTCATCTTGTCCAACTCCCATCAATCAAGCAGAGAAACCTTAAGCTACTAGGTGAGGACCTTGTCCAAGTGATTTTTTAATAACTCAAAGGAGAGAGACACCACAACCCCTTCGGATAATGCCCAGATTAATATTCATCCTCTTAGAAGTGCTCATTTGTTCCTATTGTCGTAATTTGGCTTTCAGTAATAGCTAGCACAGATTTATCTTGTCTTGACTTTTAAAAACACCACTGCAGCACCCTACCAGCAGTCAAGCATGATCACACAGAAAGAAATTTGAATCCTGACATCTGTTCTTGCTGACAAATAGAGACATTATTATTTTCAATGTGAGAAAGCTTATTTATTTACCCATTCTTCATCAGCATCCCAAAAAATTCCCTCCTTCTCCCTTTGCTCACCTGAAGACATTGACTCACATAAGAGATACAGGAGAAGCAGTGGGACATATTTAGGCTAACCCAAAGCCAGCAAATATGTGAAAGGAACAAGAAAGAGGATCTGGACAGTACTTAACTGAGAGCACATAACCCTACAGGGTTTATTTGATAGCAAATATTTATTGCCATCCCTGTGTTAGCAAACTGATTCTTGTCCCTCCAGCCAGAGCCATTACCTAAAATACAAGACACCCACTCTGGCAATGAGCTCTGCAGCCTGATGTAAAACTCCACAATGCTGTTTAGACTTTTCCCAGTTGCAAGCCTACAAGAAATCTCTCTAACAGAAGGAAGAGGGTTGCTTTGTTCCTTGTGCCTGTGATGTCTGTAAATCCCCATCTGAACTTTGTCCTAAATATATAAAGTTTATCTGTTGTTGTTATTCAGTCATTTCAAGCTGACAGAAACTGTTGTCCCTGGAATCAGAAATTTTGAATTAATACTTTGTAGTTGTCAGTCATTGACATTTTCTTTACTGTTTCAGTTCATCTGCCTTTTAATTTTATTAAGCTTTCCTTTGTTCTTCACATTGCAACTTATTGCCAACTCAAAAAAAAATTATTTTTGCATGTATTATGTATCTTAATGGAATGAGAGAAAAACAAGGAAGAAATGTGCTGACTTTTCTAGAGAAAGACTTTCTCAGACAAGGGCGACAGGGCTTGCCAGGGAGCTCTGACACAGATGAGAGAGCATTCTCTTCTGATTTAGCATACACTAAATAGGTTCCAGATTTTTTTTTCATGCGTTTCCTGGATTCTGAATCATAATATTTTTGAAGATCACAAGGAGCTAATATTATTTCCTTTTACCCAGCAATTTTTAGAGCATATCTAAACTACAATGTCCAACTACAAACTACAGATTTGATTAACATGTCCACTGCAGTACAAAAAAGGGATATCAACAAACTTTGAGTCAAGTGGGAGTCCACCAAGATCACAAGGGCTGGAGAATGCACCCTATAAGGAGAGGCTGGAGGAACTGGGCTTTGTCAGATTTAAAAAAAGGAAGGTCTAAAAGTACCTTTCCAATACTTGAAAGGAGATTTCAAAATGAAGGAGACAAGATCTTTATGGAGTTGCAGGGTGATAAAGAAAATAAATGAAGAAATAAATAAAAGATAAAATGGTACTAAACCAAATCAGGCATAGCTCTGACTTTCAGCCAAGCAGCAGGAGTGGCTGCCCAGACACACTGTGTAATCTGTATCCTTAGAGGGTTTCAAGACCTGAACAGATAAAGTCCAGGGCAACATATTTGACTTTATAGTTTACACTGATTTGAGCAAGAAGTACGACTAAAGTCCCCCTGAGGTCCTTCTCAGCTTGAATAATATTACAGCTCTGTGATTCTAGATGGGTCAAGAAGAAGTGGAATATAGAAGATAAAAAAAGGGATGAAGACACTTGGAGAAGAAACTATTTGAAAGCTCCTGACAGAACAGCCAATACTGCAAGCAAGGCTGGATACAGCAGCAGTAAGAGCTTGTATTTCTCTCACTGACTGAATCATATAAACAAGTAGAGAGTCATAATAGCTCTCCATGAAAAAATAGAGCTGCCTGCCCTTCTTTGGAAGCCAATTACAGTTATTTAAGGTCTGAATTAGTCCCAACAGCAGCCTATAGCTCTTCTCCAGTTTTGTATGGGGAGTAAGGTGATTATACTGTTGCCTCAGGCAATCTCATTCAGCTGGAATCCACACTAACTCAATGTTAAGGTATATCTTTGTCTCTTCAGCTATTAAACCTTAATATGGACATATACATTTCTCTTTTTATTTCCTTAAATAATACATAATTAATTTTCTTTTTTTATGGTTGTCAATCCATCAGCTTCTTTCACAATTACCTGAATATAAATGCATAAATATTCCCTTTTTGTATCCACCTAAGATCCACCTGTGGCTCACACTTCGAGTGCTACAAAATTATACCCAACGAGTAACATCCACAAGTTTGTATTCCTGTCTTACACCAGGCTGGTAGATGACCAGTAATGATGCAGCAGTGGAACTACAGCACAGAAAGAAAACTCAGCTCAGGAGGTTTCCAATCTCCAAGCAAGAGGTTGTCCAGTGTATTACAGAGGCAACACTTTGATATCCATCACAATTTGCTAAAATCAGACTGAGAAAATAACTACTGTAAGAAGCCAATGAAGTACAACAGTAGTATTTAGGAAACAAACCCATAAGCTTGAAAAAGAAAATGAAGCCAGCAGCAGACCAATTTGACATGCCTAAATTCCTAGAATTCAAATACAGACAGCTTCTATATCTTCATTCCTGTGCATGAAGCTGGAGGATTTTCATCTAAGAAGCACATTTCTTCTGGAAAAATGGCAAACATCAAAAAATATGGAACATCAAAACTGTCTATGAAGATTAGATAAGAAGAAAAAGCCAGAAAGAAATGTTTTTAGACATACTGGTTGCCAGGTAGAAAGAGTAATGTTTATATGTATTCAGAATACAAATTCAAAAAATTGGAGAAACAGAATAAAAGAAAAAAATACTCATTTTTTTAGATGCAAGTGTACACAGACGCATGAATTGCTGGCAGTTTGTTCATCTTAAATTTCAAGGTATGGTATTGGTGGAACAAGTTGCTTCTTACAATATGTCCACAGGAGGGAATTAAAAGGAAGAATGTTCCTTCTTTTTATTTGGAATAAAGACATTTCTGTGCTTTGAAACCCCTTAAAGGATATGTTTTCATTGATTAGTGTGAATTCTATCTTCTTAGACACATCTGAGGTCTACCTGTGATGTGGCATCTATATTTATTTTTACTCTGAACTTCATAAAACACTTTATGGTATCATAACAATACAGTCTCGCAACATCTGAAGCACCTTACAGTAATCTCTGAGGGAGTGAGGAAAGAAAAATAGAGTATTTTCCAATTGTGCTCCACTTTCAGAAGTCCTTTTTTGAAACCTGTCTTACATTCTATGGGGAAAGATTTCCTACAAGGAATGCGACTTGAGGCATTTTGCATCCTTAAAATTGCTTTCTGGTGTAAAAAACAGTGAAAACTCCAAACTTCCCAGTTTTCATATATTTTTTTTTAGGATCCAGAAATGTCAAACAAATGAAAACTTCCTTTCCTATGAAACAATAAAATATTTGGTATTTTAGGTTATTCGTCAAATCTAAAATCCATCACATTACCGAAGTGCACTGCTAAGCCATACAGCAGCCTGGAAAAAGAATTAATGAGTCAGAACTTCACAAGCACATATTCATTGTAAGTGTCTAATGCCAAGACTTTATCACTTACTCTCACCTCACTCCTGCTGTCATTTCGTTGCCAGTATGAACACAAGCTGCAAAGGATTAGAGTAATAAAATACAACCTGCTTCTCACGCTGACATAACACGTAGGAGCGACTCACTGTCTTGGCCTGACTGGTGTTTAAAGAGGAGAAAATAAACCAGCTAGAAACATTCTTGAACACCCACAACACTGTAAACCACTCTCTTTTGTCCCATCTGAAGGATTGAATTTGTAAGGGGAGCAGCACTTGGTGTGAGTCATTTCAAGGAGGATAAACCTTGTGGTGAAGGAAGAGGCACTATTTACCCAAACACAATTAAAAAGAGATTATTATTTGATTTCAAGATAACCATCACAAACCATATTATCTGCCAACAAAGCATCTTACCTAAATAGATAGGATTTTTCTTGTGCTAGACAGTGTCTGTTGATGCCATTAATAGGGCAGACGTTGTGGTAGGAGCATCGGTCAGCAGGTGAGGAGGAAAACCTATCAGAGATGGGCTATGAGTCGTCATTTGCCCAAAGAATGGTAATTTTCACCCTTACACATGATGTGCAACATGCAGTGCATCCCAAATCTAGAAACAATGATGCACGTCTGAAGCATCAACTATTTTCTTCACAAAAACATCCCTCAAAACAGGCACTGTGACAGTGGTGAAAGACAGCTGGGTCTTCCTGCATCCTCCCCTTTCTGCCTCTGTCTCTGACGGGCAATGTGGTTTGCCAGATAAAGACACCAGGTGGGTATTTCAGGAGGAATTTCTGGATGCTCACATGATTAGTGCATTCCAGTGACGGGGAGATGAGATGATTGACTTTCATCCGCATCAGCCTGCAAGAGGGTGTAAAATGCTTCTGGAGACTGGTCCAACTAGGCAAACTGGTCTTCCAAGGCTGGACACAGTTTCTGGATGGAAACTCCCCTCAGCAGGGTTTCTGGCAAAGTACATCTAGCCCAAAAGTGAAGAACACTTTAGGATGGGTGAGTAAAATGCACTAAAATCCAGTCAAATGCAGAGATAAAAGCCTAGCATAGCTACATTTATGTTTTTTTGCTTTGAAATTGTGAATTCTGCGAGGTCAAAGACTGCAAACATGAACATTTCTAGCTATACCTGCTTATATTATAAGCATCAACTGTTGACCAAACCTGAGACTAAGTGCATTCATCTGCACCCAGATTTGGCTAAGAAGTTTAGAAATCAGGGGAGTCTTACTGACAGGAAGGGAGTCTTCCTTCACAGGAAGGACCACAGCCTGATTATACTGTAATCCACTGTGGTAGATGATACAGTTGGTATTTAAATATTTTATTGGCAAAGTTTAGATTCTGTATTAGCAATAAATCTGATCACAATCATCTACATAATCACAATGTCCCACTTCTCATGCCTGCTCAAGAGTGTTTTCTTGATTACTCTGCTACAGGAACACCTGCCTTATGTACTCACAGAATGTGGGTGAATGGGAGAATTGGCCTAAATTTGAAAAACTTTTATCTAGATAAGATCAACAGAAGACATATCACCATCAAAGATGGAAGGAAAGGGGAAGCTGGCCTACAGTTTCTGAAAAGAACAAGACAAAAACAACAACAACAAAAAAAGACATTTATTCACTCACAGGAAAGGGAAAAAAAAAAAAAGAAAAAAATTATCACATTGGAGGGGAAAAAAGTAGTCCTTGAAAAAGATGCTGCATCTCCCAGCTATCAACACACAAACCCTCCATGTAAAAACTTTTTAAGTATTTCCTGTTAATTTTCTTATGTGATTGTTTCCCACTGCATTTCAGATCATTACACATTATCTGCTGCTATGTCCTATTAAAGTCTGCTTTTATTCTCTTAATAAATTTGTATCTTGAAAGGCAGATACCTGAGATGTCAAAATGCAATGACTTGAGGAGATAACCAAAGCTTTCATGTTGACCAAAAAAAGTTGGAGTTGCAACATGAGGTCTCAAGAAACAGACAAATGAGGAGTCAGGTGCTGGCACTGAGCAGTGCTATAACTTCACCTCTGGAATATTTGTTTGTGGTATATATTTAGTGAGCTGGAAACGCATCGTTACAGAGACTGGAAGAAATTCATCCAAGCTGTTACTAACAGATAGATTTAAAATACCAGACAAAACCAAACATGGCACAATTTGGTAACTAGATTTTGCCATAGTTGATCCAGTATGCAGTCATGAAAAGCAGCCTGAAAATGTTTACAATTGCCTTTATTGTTTCCCTGTCACCTCCAGCCTCAATTTTTTAAAGCACCTATCAATATCACACCAGCAATCAGGCTTTCCAGCAGTGGAACGTAGTGCTGTACCAACGAAAGTCAACATTTATAAAACTTTTCCTCTAATTTCACTATTATTACTCTTTGATCTTTTCTATTTTCAGTTTTGTAGAAATTACAGACTTTTTTCTCTTCTATCACTATCTTTTGTCTCTTCAAATCGAAATGATAGAAGGGTGACATCCAAACTCCCTTGAAGTATGGGTTTCCTGTATTTCCATCTGGATCTTCCTCTGAAATTGCAACTTTTTGGTTTAAGCTTTGATTCCCATGCTTCTGTAAGGCAAAATCAAAGAGGAAATCAAAACCTGTGTGTTTTGTTTTCCCTAATGACTCTCTGAACTTATCTCCGTAAGACATTTCTGAACACTTCACTCAATCCCTCCTCCAGTATGAAACTCTGAGCTAATATTTGAAGTCATATGTGCACCCTTCTGAGCAAACCCCCTAAAGACGAGAACCAAAATTTCACAAAAAATTCCAATTACTGTAAATACACTACTTTTGAGAACTCCTTAAGATGAAGCCTTGCTCCACAGTTTCAAGCATTTGTAAAAGACCCAAAATACTGGGCATAGACTACTTCTACTCAGTATTATAGTTATTATGCTATTATTTCAGGTTTTCTTGTATACTACTTGCCAGTCGCTGCTACTACACCAGATATTCCTGCTTTTCTCGCCCCCAGTGGCTGACTCTACAGATGTGACAAAATTGTTTGGCTGCAAATGTTTGGTGGGGAAGCATGTGATTCATTCTCCACATGACACCCAAGAATTTGTGCATGTTAGTATCAGCCAGGAAAGCTACTTTACATCATGGCTCTCTCAGACATGGTGCCCTGTGTGATGGTGTGCTTTCCTGGCTGCAGCACAGTGCCATTTCTTCTCCCCTTCTTTACCACACTTGAATGTGGGGCATGTGAATAACCAGTGTGGTTGATGCACCACTTGCATTCAGGGCCAGCAAATACAAAAAGTAAGCGCAGCTTTTTCAGTGCAAAAAGTATTTGTTCCTGAAGAAACTACAGAAGATAATACAGTTGAATCAGAGGGACATCAGTTAGCATGGAGTCTGTGAAGTTGGCTGCAGGAAGCAATAGGTAGCACTGACTCTCGCAGTGATTACTGCTGGTCAAGATGAATCATGACACTTTTTTTACTCTCTAAGTCTGTTTTGATATGAATTGCTATTGTACCAATCATTAACTTTGTGTCATTGTCATGCATTGCTATCATAATCACAGAACACCCACTTATGACCAAGCAGTTCAGAAAATACAAAGAACATGCAGCAGCCACGGCTAGAAAAATTACTGCCTCTCACTGCACTCAATTCAAAAAAGAAGAAAATAATTCTCTTAAAAATATTTTTCATACATCCAGCAAACTGAGAGCATAAAATACTGGAAATAATGTACATTCTTCTGTGGGAAGAGTGCTGTGATTTTTAAAGTCCACCAGGAGTTAACAGCTTTATAAGTAAATTTGTGTCATTGAGACACACACCAAGAAAAAGTAGGGTCTCAGGACCCTACCTCAGGAAGGGTAACAACAAAGAGTGTGGAGGTGGCTTTTCTGAAGAATAACATGCCACTCTCCATGTGATCAGATTTAGTTATCTGGGATGCACATACATAAGAATCCCCAAGGCACTTATTACAAACAGGATCATTTTTAGAGAGTTTTCTTTGTCCATTATTTATAGTAGTTTTGTTGGCAAATAAAAGATATTTCACTGTCCTCATCAAAATGAGGCAGAAAAATTTCCAATGTTGCAAAAGTCCGTTTTATACCATCCCTTGTTCCTATTATCATAACTCCCATAACTCCTAGTGCTCACTTCTCCCCTTTGCAATGGATTTACACAGATAATTATAGAGAATTATCAGTTCAGCCAAACTCTGCTATTAAAAATAAAGAAATAAAGATATCAACTAGCAAAAATAGCTTAGAAAAAAACTCTTTCATAAGTGCCTTTTTTTTTTCCACAAAAAGAGAAAAAGCCTCAATGACTGACCTATTTCTTCTCTAGTGACAGAATCTAAATGTAGAAGGAAGAGATGGGACTGATGAGAACAGCAGCAGCAAAAACTATCAGACTTTAAAATAAATTGATAAAATGAACAGAAGTATCTGGCTCAAAATAATGGTCAATCTGTGTTTTACAGCAAATAAAATATTAAATGGCTGAACTGTCAGCCATAGTGTGCCACTTATAATTTAATCATCCTCAGTACCAAAGGAAAAAAGTTGAAAAGTATGTCCTTAGGTTTTAGAAAGACATCCAGGGGAAATAGGAGAGGGAAAAAAAGATGTACAAAACAGACACCCATACAGACAACATTTGGGACTATAATAAAGGATAGAAGGAATGAAAATAAAGATAAATGCAACAAAAAAAGGAAGATTCAGGATGACTTTTGTTGCTGGATATGCCTCACAACTCTGTGAGTGCTGCTATGTGGAAATAGAGAACATACAAGGTTATGAAAATCTGGTTGACATATTATCTTGGATTCCCAGGGAGCTCTTGGCATGATTCCCTCAAATGTTTTCTAAAGGTATTAAGCAGATTATGAGAATAGCAATAGGTAGAAAGGAGGGAATAAAGGTCAGGCAGAGCAGATCAGTTCTTACACTAAATAGTGTAATATTGCACTGAAATAATAATATTACACTGAAGCGGGGGTAACCACAGTAACTGTGTTTAGTAGGTCCTGGACTGTTCAGGATATTCCTAAATTATCTACAAAAGGGGGTGAATGATGAAATTACATCAGATATAAAATTTGCTGAACGTATAACATTACTGATGTCAGCAAAAAGTGAGTTGTGAGATCATGTAAAACTACATGATACTGATTCATTAAACAATAAAATGGCAGTTGAAACTGAATTTAGACAAATACTAAACATTTTAGAGATTAACCTTCCCAATTGTATACGCCCAATAAGTGCCTGCTAGGTAACTGCTGCTGCTGCTCAAGAAAACCTAAAGCTGTTTTTTCTGAGCCCTGACTGCAAGAAAGACTTTGAGGTGCTGGAGTATGTTCAGAGAAAAGCAACAGAGCTGGTGAAGGGTCTGGAGCACAAGTCCTGTAAGGAGCAGCTGAGGGAGTTGAGCCTGGAGAAAAGGGGTCTTAGGGTGACCTTGTCACTCTGTCCAGCTGCTGGAAAGGTGGTTGTAGTCAGGTGGGGTCAGCTTCTTCTTCCAAGTAACAACCAATTGGACAAGTAAATGATCTCAAATTGCGGGAGGGGGGGGAGAGGGAGAGGGAGAGGGAGAGGGAGAGGGAGAGGGAGAGGGAGAGGGAGAGGGAGAGGGGAGAGGGGAGGGGAGGGGAGGGGAGGGGAGGGGAGGGGAGGGGAGGGGAGGGGAGGGGAGGGGAGGGGAGGGAGAGGGAGAGGAGAGGAGAGGAGAGGAGAGGAGAGGAGAGGAGAGGAGAGGAGAGGAGAGGAGAGGAGAGGAGAGGAGAGGAGAGGAGAGGAGAGGAGAGGAGAGGAGAGGAGAGGAGAGGAGAGGAGAGGAGAGGAGAGGAGAGGAGAGGAGAGGAGAGGAGAGGAGAGGAGAGGAGAGGAGAGGAGAGGAGAGGAGAGGAGAGGAGAGGAGAGGAGAGGAGAGGAGAGGAGAGGAGAGGAGAGGAGAGGAGAGGAGAGGAGAGGAGAGGAGAGGAGAGGAGAGGAGAGGAGAGGAGAGGAGAGGAGAGGAGAGGAGAGGAGAGGAGAGGAGAGGAGAGGAGAGGAGAGGAGAGGAGAGGAGAGGAGAGGAGAGGAGAGGAGAGGAGAGGAGAGGAGAGGAGAGGAGAGGAGAGGAGAGGAGAGGAGAGGAGAGGAGAGGAGAGGAGAGGAGAGGAGAGGAGAGGAGAGGAGAGGAGAGGAGAGGAGAGGAGAGGAGAGGAGAGGAGAGGAGAGGAGAGGAGAGGAGAGGAGAGGAGAGGAGAGGAGAGGAGAGGAGAGGAGAGGAGAGGAGAGGAGAGGAGAGGAGAGGAGAGGAGAGGAGAGGAGAGGAGAGGAGAGGAGAGGAGAGGAGAGGAGAGGAGAGGAGAGGAGAGGAGAGGAGAGGAGAGGAGAGGAGAGGAGAGGAGAGGAGAGGAGAGGAGAGGAGAGGAGAGGAGAGGAGAGGAGAGGAGAGGAGAGGAGAGGAGAGGAGAGGAGAGGAGAGGAGAGGAGAGGAGAGGAGAGGAGAGGAGAGGAGAGGAGAGGAGAGGAGAGGAGAGGAGAGGAGAGGAGAGGAGAGGAGAGGAGAGGAGAGGAGAGGAGAGGAGAGGAGAGGAGAGGAGAGGAGAGGAGAGGAGAGGAGAGGAGAGGAGAGGAGAGGAGAGGAGAGGAGAGGAGAGGAGAGGAGAGGAGAGGAGAGGAGAGGAGAGGAGAGGAGAGGAGAGGAGAGGAGAGGAGAGGAGAGGAGAGGAGAGGAGAGGAGAGGAGAGGAGAGGAGAGGAGAGGAGAGGAGAGGAGAGGAGAGGAGAGGAGAGGAGAGGAGAGGAGAGGAGAGGAGAGGAGAGGAGAGGAGAGGAGAGGAGAGGAGAGGAGAGGAGAGGAGAGGAGAGGAGAGGAGAGGAGAGGAGAGGAGAGGAGAGGAGAGGAGAGGAGAGGAGAGGAGAGGAGAGGAGAGGAGAGGAGAGGAGAGGAGAGGAGAGGAGAGGAGAGGAGAGGAGAGGAGAGGAGAGGAGAGGAGAGGAGAGGAGAGGAGAGGAGAGGAGAGGAGAGGAGAGGAGAGGAGAGGAGAGTCAATTATTAACAAAACCAAGAGAAAGCCTCACACTAACCAGTCATCAAATACTACATATAACATGTAAATATAAAAACATTTTTGTTTATTTGACTATAAATAGATGCAGCAGTTTTCGGCAAGATGAAATAGGATTTCAACTGCTTTTATTCAATTAAATTGGCCAGATTTAAAATCTGACTTCCACCTACTTGCATTTTCCATTACTATGTACCACAATTCTTTGGCAAACAAGGAAACAGATATCTAATGAAGTCTCTAGACAGTTATTTAGCTGCTTTTAATTAATTATGCCAATGTGAATTGGGAATTAGTAAATGTTCTTCCTCTTAAACCTCCAAAACTTGGTATGATCACAAAGGTTCAGAAGGAGGCTGTCAAACAGTAAGAAAACCACAAAAATTCCTGGTAACTTTAGTAGAAATGAGATAAAATAATTTATTAAGATGGTCATTATAATTCAACTTATTCAATTAAATTAATTAGTTATTTATTTCTAAAAGTTATCAGAGTTCTCCCTAAAACAGCATCCTTTGCCCTACCTTCATGGGTAAAGATTTCAATTCTGTAATTTAGATTATGTCCTAATTTTTACTGTGACAGGATGAAAGCAATTCCTCTAAATGGTGCAACAGAACATCTGAAGTTTTTATCCAATGAAAGTGCTTAAAATTAAAGCTTACTGATGTTTCAGCTCCTATCATGTTGATCAGGTAATAGTTTTACAAATAACTTTTTATCTCAGTAGGTTTGTTCAGACTAATTTTTGTAATCAGTATTTTGTATTCTATTCAGGACTTTATTTCATCCTTTTCTCACAATAAGACTGTCAAAGACTTCAGTGGAATAAAGTCCATGATGCCTACTGAATTGTATGCTGATTGTCGGTATGTTTCAATTTTTAAAACCTAATTGAGTATCAAACACTGATATACTGAATACTGAAAACAATTCTGAGTATAATCTGGAGATTTTATTATTAAAGGCAATATTATTTCCTGATAAAATAAATATCTTTGAAATCAGCACCATGGAATCAGGGCTACTATAAGAAAAACTAAAATTTAAAAAATTCAGTTGATGCCTTGCTTTTAACCAGAGATAAGGAATAGAGATCTGTTTTATACAGAAATGTGTATATCACACAAGTTATAGTTGAATCATAGAATTATAGCACTATTTGGGTTGGAAGAGACCTTAAATTTCATCTAGTGTCAACCCTGCTGAAATGGTTGGGGACACATTTCAGTAGGTCAGGCTGTCCAAAGCCAAAAGAGATCCATTTTGAATCAGTCTTCTATTGACAATATCAGGCAGGTTGCTCACAGAAACAACGTTACAGAACACACATACTTTGGCATACCAATAACTTGTACTATGATTTTATTTTTACAATAATTTTATTGTATAGAAAATTATGCTAGACAGCAGCAAATTCCATACTTGTCATCTTTACCCATTACTCCAAGATGGACATTTATTTATAAATTAAACAGAAAAAACTCATTTCTACTTGCCATGTAATTAAAATGTTTATGAAATTTCTTGATTTCTAGGGTGAAAAAATATAAACTGTTTTTATGAAATCTTGCAAAATAATGCCTTCTCAAGAAAATAACAAAGGAGGAATTTCATTTAGTCATGCTTAGCATAATGAAGCAGTTGTAATAGTTTGACCAATCTGGCTATGTGAAGGAAACACTTTGTCACCAATACCATTGTAACATAACTTCACATCATGATAATGATCTCATACTTTGCATCAATACCAGTCACAAAATTTATATCTTCCCAATAACTGTTCTTTTTTAACCTGATGCCACACTACAAAAAAGATCAGAAGAAATGACTACTCCATCAAAGAAAATTGAAAATGAGTACTGATGTAACCTACCACCTACCTACAAGAGAGAAAATAAAATGGCCAAACTAGGAACATATTAATCACTCTCAAGAGTGACTACATGGAAATGAGACTGTTCAAACAGTACAGGCACATTTGTAGAAAAAAGCATCTCATTACAGGTGGCTCTGCAGGTCTGTGTGCGCTTGGAAACACTCCTAATGACATGCAGTCTACACAGGATAATAGATTATACTAATTTGGAAGAAGAAGCTTCAGTGGAAAAAACATGAAATCTATTAAATCTGATATATCCTATCACAAATGAATTGAAGACATTACACTTCTGTTCACCATTTACAAAATCTCTCTAAAGGTTTTGGGCAAATAAAAGCCCTCTTCACATGAACATTTACTATTGCACTCCTGGAAGTGGAGTGGCCACTCAGGAGTGGCTAGAAGCCCACTGACTGCAACTCACAGGTAAGTACCCCAATGCTGCTTATAATTATAGGAAACCTGACCCATACATTTTCGCATGAGTATCACTATGTTAATATTATTGCTACTAAAGGAGTGTCTGAAAAATCTGACATTTTCCATTCTCAAACCGAATTTTGTTCTACTTTCTTTTTGTGCATCTGAGGTTAAAGTCATTACTCCATTGAAATGTTACAGGATCTGACAAGCTCAGATCGAATTCACCCAGTAGAAGCAGGTTGGGAAGTTAGTTACACCAGAATTGACGAAGGTTTGTGAGGTTTCCTATGGAACAAAATGTGCCTGAATTTCTATCAGACATATGAAAATGAGAGTCTCTGATGTCCTTGGGTCCCCAGTATGAGGGGTATGATATGTGTGCAGGCAATATAAATTACTTTTTAGGGGGGTTGGGTTTTATTTTTTTTAAGTCAAGATAATAAACGGGGAGCATTCTACTCTTGCTCCACTTCCACAGGTTTTGATTAGTGCAAAGACTGCAAAGATAAACATGACCTTTTTATTCCCTTTTTTATTCCTTCTCACAAGAGATTCTTTTCTCTGTTAGCAATCTCTGGAAGTACCTCCCCTTTGCTTGCAGTTCTCTGGTGCTGTTTCCCAAATGGCAATTGTTTAGAACATCCTGTCTGGCTCCTGCTCTTTGCTGGGACCTTTCTGCATATAACTGGGGAAAGGGCAAAATTGAGAACCGAACAATTTTTCAAGTAAACTTTCATAAACTCAAATAAAAGCCCTAACATTTTTCTTCTAACTGTTTCAAACAAGTACTGTGAATTCTCAAGGTCATTGTTAGTACACCAGCTGCTGGAGAGAGATTTTACTGAAGAGGGAAAATGAAGAAACATAAACAGATGTTGTGCTACTGAGCCTTACTTTTCTTATTGCACTGGATCAGTGACCACAGTTCACATGGATGCTGATGGGCATGTAGTAACAAATTAGTTACACCAGTTACACGAAAAGACTATAAATGGTAAGAACTGAAGCTGAAAAATTGCAGGAGGGTGTAAAAATCAAGGTAGTCTTTTTCATAACTATAAAACTTAGATTTAGTCATATATATTTTTGACTTCAGTGTAAGTCCTGATGTCCAAGTGCAGTAACAAACTGCTTCAACAGGCTGCCTAAATGAGCTGGAGCAAAGCAATGTGAATGCTGAGGTTGAGCATTCTAGAGCGGCTGCAATGACTCTGCTTAAGCAATCATTAGATAAAGTGTCTACAGCCAAATTCAGCTGGTTTGCAGCTATAAGAAAATTAAATAAGCCACACTCAGGAATAAAGGTACTTTAAAGGAACATGAGGATTACGTCTAAATATATTATCTACACTTAAAGGCATTTTCTGAGACATCTAGATGAAAATTCTTCATGGAGTGACTTGAAGATGAAATGGGTGTTTGTGAATAACACTATTTCCTTGTGAAAGACTGGAAAACTCATGCTGTTTCTTCTTATTTAGGAGACAACAGCATGATTTACTATTAGGATGTTGAATATTAGGGAATAGAGAAATCAAGCGTTTGCTGAAAGGGCATTGAAGAAATCAGTACAAGATCCAAGTACAAGACAAGACTCTTGGGAATTTGAGCTGATACCTTTAAATCAGCTCATTTACTCTTTTTGTTCTATTTTTCCCACTAAGAATTAAAGGAATTTCAGTATCTGATGTGGTCAGTCTGGTGCATTTCGCGTCATTAATGACCACTTCAAAAAAGAAAAACAATGTAGAAAAACAGAGTAGATTTTCCACATTAAGAGTAATTGGCAACATCAGTGAAGCGTCAGCACTTACCCTGTAATGGTCAATTCAACAACACATGTCTAAGTGCCAAACCACAAGCCCTTATGATTCTGTAAACTCAGTTAATTGCTTCGTTTCAGGTTGAGATCATGCTCATATTTATGCCTGAATAAAACTTCCCTATTAAAAATAACTTGGACAATTTTTGTTCCTTAAAATTTTACAGATTAATTGTAGGCTGAAGCACAAACATTTTTTAAATACATATTGAATAGCAAACAATGTAACAGCAACTGTACATTGTGTTGTGCACAGCTATTCTGGGCACAAGCTCTGTTCCACTGAAATAACTTCAAATCTGGTACAAATTAGCAGAATCCACCTATCATCTCCAGTTTATTTTCTTGATGGAGATCTACTGCAGCAAGCCAAAATCTTTCAAATATTCTACTGAATATTATTTTCCATTTATTAAAAATTTGCATGATTTTATTGACTGGCAGTTTACAAGTTCCAACTTGTTACTACTTTTTACCAAATTGCTGTTTCCAGGTGAAAGCTTTACACTTATTAACACACTGAAGAAAATGTTGCTGTCAAACCTTCTTCTGCCTTATGTTCTCCCACTATCCATAATGTTGCCTATTTCATTTCCACTTAAATGGTATTTAAGTTGTATTCCCTTGGCAAAACAAACGAAAAAATTGCATTTCAAAGTATTACTTTTATATATATATATTTATATATATAAAGTGTGGTAGCATCACTTTCTTCTTACTAGTTCTGTGTGTTATTAAAGAACAAGTTGACTGTAAGAATTAGATGTTTTCACCCTGGAGAATAGAAGGCTCAGGGTGGAACCTCATTGAATTCTTCCAGTGCTTAGAGGACAGAAATTCTTTTCATAGGGAGCCACATTGAGAGGATAGGGGGCAATGAATACAAGTTGTATGGACAGAGGTTTCATCTATTCAAATTTTTTACAGTGAGAACAAACAATCACTGTATCCAGTGGAGTTCCCATCAGTGGCAGTGTTCAGGATGAGACAGGACAGAGTGCTCAGTAATCTCACCCAGGCTTGCCTCTCCATGAAAGTTTGGACCACATGTTCTTCTGATGTTCCTTCTAACCTGTCCCTTTTGTTAATCTCTCTACTTACCCTTAAATCAAAATTTACCCTCCTTGCTTGCATGAGTAGTTGCACAGCACTAGTAGATGAGGTGTGCAAATAGTCCTTTCATTTTTCTGGACAGAGGAGAATATAATCTTAAAATATGCACTCCAATCTACTTTATGTTCTTCTTCCAGGTATGTGGCTGATATTAAATTTAGACAGAGATGACAATTTTCAGTGCAAACTAAGGCATTTATTATTTCTGCATGACAAAACTGCGTAGCTTCACAAGTGATTTGTAACAGGGCCCTACAGGGTAGGTTTAAAAGACAACTGAGTTAAACCCTAACACTCAGGTAAAAAGCAATCAGAAGACACTGGAAATCCAAATTACAGTGACAACAGATTGCAGAAATTAAGGGCTTTTCTACATGAGGTTCTAGATTGACTTGTCCAAAACTGAAACGAAAAGCGAGACTTTTGGATTTTGAAAAAACAACAGAAGTCCTGTCATGTGAAAAACTCTTGCTCACCATCTGTCAAGTTCACTGTCATCTGGCAATTCTGAGCATTACCCAAAGGAAGTATTTAGAGCTATTTGTTTTCTGAAGATCAGAATTTAACCAGCTCCAGATAGATGACTTTGGACTAGGACCAAAATACATTTTTGTTATTGTGGCTAGTTTCTTTTCCATCCATGTAATCTGAGAGGATAAAACCCAGATTCAGTTAAATTACTGTGGTGTTTTGGTTACATATGTTAGTAGTTTGTGTGTTTGTTTAATTTTAATTGGATACGAACATAAGGAACCAAGGAGACATGTTTTCTGTTTAGCAGAAGCTTTTTCTATTCCAAATTTTGCAACAAGCAGGTAATCTGAAGGACAGCCTGTTCCAGTATTGCAGATCTGGTATGACAAATAAAGGTTAAGCTTCCATATCAAATAAACGTAGCTTAAAAATCTTTCAAACTCATAAATACAGATAGGTGAGTGTTTTGTAGCCAACAACTGAGAAATACAATATCACACTTAGGTCACTTGAAGCCTCCACATTATCTCCAGGAAGCAAGCATATGACACTGTTCAAAGTTTGCTAAAAATGTAGTCATCTCTGTCACATAACATGTCAATATGCTGTGAACGGACTGCTTCCAAATATCAATTCTGTATTGATAGTTCTTTGTTGATCAAGTCAATGTTTTAAATACAGTGATTTTGCTTTTTGCAATGATCATACTTTGAGTTCTAATTTGACAGGAAAACACATTTTAAAAATAAAGACAAAAATGACCCCCAAAAAAGTAAAAAAAAAAAAAATACTGAAAGAAAGCAAGGAAAAAAAACAATTTTTTTATCATCTCTGATCATTTTTAAGGAAGGATGATTATTTTTCCTCTAACCAAAAGAAAATACAAACCTCCATAGAATATTTTATTTCTACAATTCAGCATTTCCTACTAGAAATCATTCCTTTATGGAAAATTTCTGATCAGGTAACTAGACTCTTGTAAATCCAGGAAATAAATAATAGCTAAATACAATAACCAAATTGTGCTTCCTGCTGGGCATATAACAAACCAAGGCAGAGTTTGGAACCAAACCCTTACTTTCATGTGCCAATCCAGCTGATCAAGCAATGAACTGTTCTTCCTCATTTCACTGAGTTTATTTGCATTTCATTTTCCATTTAAGATGCTATAGAGAAGTGTCCATATTGAAGATTAGGTTTTGGCAACAGTATAGGAATGTATTTTAATAGTTCTGTTATTTTTTGTATATTGAAAAATTCTGTAAGAAAACAGCTTTATTTTACAAACTCTTTAGCTTAACACTGAGTAAATTCCTCACGTTCATGCACTCAAACACATTTTCTACCAAAGAACTAAAATTATCATTCTCATATTGTTTCCTGATACCTGCTGCAGTAAAATTTATAATCAAAATCCTCAGAGCGTTAGTTAAGGTTTCTAAGATTTTATGTCTGTTTAGCTATTGAAATTGTACTGGTCAAATGTTGCGTCTTGTCACTCCCACCACAGCAGAAAACAAAGTCAGGTTCAATAATTTTGAAAAAACAAATTAGAATTTGAAGACGAGAAAACAAGAGAAATTACCTGGGTCTTCTATAGATAAATTCTTCGTTAACCATTGAACAATATCTGAACCTAGGAGCAAAAGAAAAGACATTTATAGATTAGTAAATTTTCTCTTACTGTTCTTCAGATCTCTGAGGCAATTCATATTGTTCTTCCATGAAAGAGATCTACATTTTTTGCACTGGAAACTATTTTAGTTTAGTTTCTTTTTTAAGCTTTGTTTTAGCAGTGAAACATAGAAATTCTTTCTTTAAACTAAGACTTATAAAAAGTAATAGAAGTGCATTAAGTGTGCAATAGTAGTCTGCATTTTAAAAATTGCACTACCACAAAATATACTTAAAAATTACTTAATAAATCTAAGTTTCACCCTCCCTGCACCCCTCCACCTAAAAATTAGTTTAACAGTAAAGTTGCCTACATATAGACCACCATTGCATCAAATTCCACATCACGGTTAAGCTCTTGACAAAAATTAATTTTTCCCTCAGTGCTAAAGTGCTTTCCTTACCAATCCAGTATCCCTTGCTCACTATCCCTTCATTTACTGCATATCCTTTTCTTTCTATTTAATTTCCTGCCTTATTTTAAGGTCCCATGCTACCTCCTAACACCTTTGATACCAGATTTCTTCCTGCTTTTCACACTGAGTATCCTTCCAACCTCACCTCCAAATTCCTAACCCATCTGCTCCTCTTGGGCATGCACTTCTATTACACTTTGCATTTTCTGCCACAAGGCTGAAGTCAGCCTTGTATTTCAGATAGAAAGCTACAGTTGAACTTCACCCATGATGAACATGATTTGCAAAATAAATGATGAAGCATTGCTGCAGACAGAAAAAACCCAAACCACATTCATAATTTGAGCAACTTGAAATAACCAAACTGGTTTAGAGGGTAAATGGGTGAAACACTGAGGGATGTTACATGCATGTTCTTCATGTTTCATGATCCTCCCAGTTCAGACAAGCAATGTAATAGAGAGAGACATCACATATTTCCATATAGAACAAATATTTAAGTTGCTCATCCCTTTCCCATCAAGCATAACAAAAACATGTTATAAACCTTCCATTTAAAACAACAGTAAAAATCTATACTACTTACACAAATATAAACCAAATCAAAACAATAAAATCTCTTGAATGTACTATAATATATAACATTAGAATGTGGAGCATATTTCCCCTGTCACTTGTTAGATTCAGTTTCTTCCTGTATTTTACATACTGCATAATTTTATTTGCTTTCCTTAAGGCAATGAAAACAGTATTATAAAAAGGCATTTCAGAAAAGAAAGGAAATTCACTTCTCCTTCTAGCTTTCATTTTATTACACTTAGGGAATAGTTTTATCATGTATTTTACAAAGCCTCATTGATTATATCATAGCTTTCCATGTGTACATGCATAACAAACTTGATTACATAGCAGTAAAAACCTCTAGACACTTAACAAACATGTCCAGAGCAAGCATTTTTCATTGCTATGTTAAATGTCATAATCTTGAGAGATTTTAAACTGCAGTGGCAGAGTTTCTCATAGTATTTACATGGCTCTATTCCTTAAATGAGGGAATTTAACTTTGCATGATGTTGGAGGAATACAAAATGTTTCAGACAGATATTCCTACCCCAAAAATATTTTACTTTTTAAATACAATTTTAATCCTTTTTTTATAAAAATGAAATTTACAAGGTTGACAGTGAAGGAAGAATTTTAGTTTAATATAAGATGAAACTTCATAAATCTCAATCATGCAGTTCCAAGCATAGCTATATTTTTCTGTCAGCTGACTAGAGAAGTTAGTCAGCCCTAAATATTTTTCTAAGTCTTCAAAGATCAAAGACAAAAATTAGAAAAACAAAATGACATTTTGAATACTGATTTTTAACTTTGTCTTCTTTCAAATCTCTCAGGTACCATATGGGAAGAAGTTTTCCGTTCTTTTCATCTCACCTTCAAACACTTTTTCTATTTTGTCTCTTTTGAAAACTTTCTTACAGTGACATGCTGTATTCCTCAGTCCTCAGCTCCTGGCCTCACATTTTAGTATACATGGTCTGCATATCAGAATTTTTACCTCCATATGTTTCAGTGTCTTCTGGCTTATTATAAATAATAGTGGGAAATTGACTTTCTTGAAATGGCACTATCTGACCATGGAAGTTCATTGATGCTCTATTCACATTATACCCTGAAGCCATTTCCCTGGCACTTAAAAGCCTGGACAGAGTTTCAGCCACCTATTGTATTCTAGCATACTGATGATTTCAGAGGTATGACTTTCATGACAAATGAACAAATACCAACATCAACACTCTCCTTCTAGAATGAAGGCTACTCAAGTGAAACAAACTTGCAAGTAAATTGTCATATGGCAAGCGAGAAATGCATCAGTTCATATTTCTTTGAAGATCTTGGGGGCAACTCTAGTCCTAAAATAATAAAGGCATTAACTTGTAGAGCTTGCTGAGTGTTTTTGTAGCTACTAGTTTTAACATCTAATCAACAATACTGTTTCCCTTAATTATTCCTGTGCACTTTTCTAAGGTTTATTACTAATGCAAATGTGTTTCTAAAAGCAAAACCATTACTCTAATTTCTTATCTCAGAAAAAAAAAAAAAAACAGAAAAAAAAAAACAAAAACCAAAAAACCAAGGCATCAAAACAGGTGAAAACAGGAAAATAATACTTCCTGTGAATGTAGTTCTGAAAAAAAACTGACCAGCAAATTCATGACAATTTTCATACATGGTACTTCACACCTATAGGAATTATGATTCAAGACTATAAAATTCATTATTTGTAAACAAGAACATAATATAATTCTAATACTTATAGAATGAAAAATCTTTAACCTTTAAGCATGATTCTATCTTATCACCAGAAATCTAGCAAAAAGACAAGCTAGCCAGATGATATAAATTTCATGGAAGCCACTGCTTTCTTACTGGACTCACTTGAAAAGGAAAATTTCAATAATTCAAAATAGAAAATGTTTGCTGTGTCAGATAATCAGTTTCTGTATACTGTTTAATGTGTGATATCAGACCCAGCTATAACATTGTCAAAGCAGATTCTCAAGTTCTCCAGGTCTCCCTGCCTCACTTCCAGCAGGCAGACACATTGGCTATTCGATCTGCAAGGGGCAGAAGGCTTCAGTCAAACTGCTGAGAATTCTGAAATCCTAGAAAAACATTCAGTTGTCATGCCAATTTCTAAAGCAAATAGAACTGGACAAGGCAAAGCAATAATTTTTAATAATATCTTAAAGCTAGCAAAAGCAGAAAACATTTGAAAAAAAAGGTGGTTTTTTAGATATAGAACCTGAAAGTCAAGAGTGAGATTCCTTAAATGCCAGCACCTATCTCGATAAAGGCAATAAAATTCACAAGTTCTAACTCAAGTCCAAAAAAAGAGACAGACTTTAATCTTTAAAGAAATAGGCAAAAACACATCTGTATTCATCTACAAATGAAAAAGACTCAGTCATGTTCTTTGTAAAATGTACTTGCTGAAGATTCCACAAGTGATTAATATTAAATGAAATGGTCCAAAAATAGCAGCTGCTGAGACGGTCACAGCATCCTAAGAAAATATTTTTGAGGAAAGCATGCTCTCTGAACTCTGCAATAGTAATTTCCAAGTCAAATTCATAAAGGTCAGGGCAATGCTAAGGTTACCTTTCAGAGAAAAATCGCCTATTCTAAACAAGTCCTTACAGAATACATTTTCAAAAAGCATGGTTCTGACCTACAGAAAATTTCACAGGAATTAGAAATCAAATTTTTGCTATGCATAGGTGCAATGAGCCATGTAAGCCTTGATCTGACAGAAAAGAAAAGATAGGATAGTAGTACTGCAAAAGAAAAGCAAAATTCAAAATGCTCTCTTTTCCAAAATTCAAAAACATATCTAGTGGAAGAAGAGAAAGCTGCAAGAAAGTACATCTTATTAATCAGAATCACAAACCAAGAGACCACTGAGAAACTGAATTCAATGATTCCTTACTTAATAAAGATACAGGTTCAACCTTGCAAAAAAAAATAGTCTTTTGTTGATATCTTGGTTTAGTAACTGAAACCTATTCTTCTTTTTACTTCTAGACCTCAGAATATTTGCAGATAACAAAGAGGGAAAGCAACACAGGAAGCTCCCCTGCATTGCTGATACCAAGAGAGAGGGTTTTGCTGTCAACAATCAAGGCTTTTGCCATTTGAGCTCTCAAGAGCAACATAACCATGATGGTTATGTTGGCCCAGCACTGGGAAATCTGGGCAGCTGTGCCTGTTTGGTGCTGAGAGGCAGGAGCAGATCATCCAGGTGCTCCCTCAAGGGAGCCTCGCAGGCGGCTGGCTCAGCTTCAGTGCTTCACCACCACCTAGCCTTGACAGCCTGGAGAATTTTTTGCAGAGCAGCTCACAATACAGGAAACTTAATAAACATGACTCTAGAAAATATAACTGTCTAAATGTAAGACAAGACTATTACTAAATTAGCAAGGAAACAGTACTGTATTTTCATTGTTTATTTTTTATATTGAGAGAGGAGAGTATTGGGTCATTTTAACTTTCGTCTTCAACACCATCATTTTATGGTAATACATCAGGAAATTAAGTTTAGTCACTGATATAAACTTCAAAATCTTTGATAGTGACTGAAAAAAAAAATATAATGTGCAATTTCATTTCTCACCACTGGTTCAGACATTGGAAACACAGAACGTGGATTAGATGAGCAGGGACATTGTAAAAGCCAGTGGTCTCTCAGGCATTCAGCACTATTTTCAAACAAAAATTGCTGTCTAATGGAGAGGAGAAAACTGCAAGAAAGGCCTTTCACTGGTGAATGGGACAAAAACTATCCCTGAAGTTTTCACAATCACAGACCATAGCATATATTGCCACAGTTATAACAGCATGAATATTTTAATTTTTTTTTCTTTATCCAAGAAGCACAGTTTGTGTATTAATTCTTCATGTATATATCTGGAAGAAATCAAGTTACAGGCAGAATATAGTTAGGGGCAGAAGGGCAGAGAGAAGAAAAACAATGGCTATATTATATTTGGCTTAAAGTATGGAAAAATACAGTATTATCCAATACCTATATTGAACAATTCAGATTAAATTTCCCCTATGTTTATTACAGCTGAGCAAAGAGAGGCTTTGCATCACTTGGTAGCAGTGTCCACAGAAAGGTGAAAGAAGGATGCAGGGACTCTTCTCTAAGACTGAGGTTGCAGAAGTGCCTGAAGGATCATATATCCTAAATAAATTCCACCCTATATTTTTAGTTAATATTTTTTTTCTTTCTTTTCTGTATTCTTTTGAATTAATGTGAAATAGGAGTTATAGATTTAACTTGGTGGAATCTGTTTATCATGAGTGGCAACAGAGCTGACACTAATAATTTGAATACCCTGCTGATTTCACTTTACACATTTAACTTTTCTGACCCTTACTAATTAAGTGGGTTGATTTAAAAAAAAAAAAAAAAAAACTCATCAGAGTGCAATTTGATTAAGGAAATTATTTACATCTCAACTTTCACACACATTTCTGCCACTTGTTTTTTTTAGAATTGCTGATGAAAACAAATGCAGAAGCTTACTCTTTTGATCTATTATAATTGAGGGTGGACCGCACATTTGTTTGAGTTATGTTAAGGAAGATTGTACCCGGGGGCAGATTTAAAAATGTCATCTGAATAATACTAAGAGTAGAAAGAATATGACATATTTTAATGAAACTACTCAAGCACAAAAGTAATTGCAGTTTTCTAGTTTTAAAACAATATAAGCTGAAATATACTTTTTTCCAAAGTGAAGGTAGATACAGGAATTTGCAGAAATAGAACCCTCAAATGAATCATCCTACTGCTTTTGAGTTGGATTCTTTCATTCTTAGCTGTAAGCAGTGCTCAGAAATACTCAAGCCTAGAAGGGCAGAAAGGATCCATAAGTCTGGCTAGCCCAACCTTGTGAAGGACAACATTCTGCTTGATACTGTTACGACTTTCTGCTTTAGACAGGAAAATTCATCTACATTCATACCATGAAAGAGCTAACAAAGAAGGCAAAAATCTCTTCCATTTCCATACCAGTATGAAATAAATCAGTGGTGCTGACCAACAAATTTTAGCAATGTAAACCCTGGAGTCACACTCTGTCTCAAAACCAAGCTTCAGAGCAGAAATCTGGTTTATAAACACTAAAAGGATAATTAAATACAGCTGCGCATCTGTGCCACTCATTCTAAAAGTGGCAATCCACACAGGTCCCTGTGTCCTCCAGCAAAAGGGACTGCTGCATCATTCCAGCAACATTTATCTTTAAAGTTTCCCAAAAGACATCCTATACTTAGATCTCTTCCACATCCACAAATTACCATTTTACAAATGACACTAGCTGTGCAGAATTGGCAATATACCAGTAACCACTGATGAAACCCTTGTATCCCAAGGCTCTTATCCCAAGCACTAGAGTTCAGGATCCTGCTGAAGAACATTGCTCCACATTAAACATTTGCAAGACAAGAGTGATGCTGTTTAGAAAAACTAAGTTGCATGAAATACCTGTACAGCCTGTCTACTGCAAAGGAAATTTTATGCTTTTCTTCAAAATTATGTAAAGCCTTGTGATCTTGATGAATGATAATAGAGTATCAGTGTGCACATGACCTGTAAAATCTTAAAAACTTTATCTATGTAAAAAATATTTGGGGGGGGGGGGGGGTACCCATAAAATATAAGTAAAAAACACCATAAAATGTCCTAGAGAAATTTCATTTATGAGAAATCCTCGCCTCCAAATAAAAAAAAAGAAAAACAAAACAAAACCAAACCAACCAGAACCAGAAAAAAAGCACATTTCATCTTTAACTGCTGTATGCTTTCTTCAAGCAAAACTAAAAACTGAGATAAACAAGGAGGCCAGGATACTTATCAGTGAGACATACTTGATTTCCTGTTCATCAGAAATCTTAAATAATTCTAAATGAAGATAAGAAGATAAGTGATTTTCAACTTTTCTCATCATGATGCCCCTTCTTTTTTCTCTCAATCAGTTCCTCCCCTTACCTTTCAAAAACCTGCGGACACACTTGGGTACTACTAAGAGCAAAACAGCCAAGAATTCAGCTACTCATCATGTTCTCCATCTACCATTACCTTTGGGAACTCAAGCTAAATCACATTCTCCAAAATAGTTCTGGATCCAATGCCAAGTGGAGGTCAGGAAGCCTTCAAACACCAAGCATAATGGTGCCCATGCTCTTCCCAGCCACCAGTGTGTACTGTGTAATGAGGCTGTTCTGCATTATCAATGCCCCACCTTGTAGGTGAGTACCTAGTCACCAGCTTAAAGGACATTTTTTTCTATCTTTCTTAATGATGATGTAATTTCTTCTTGAAAGTAATGAGAAATGCCACATGGAAGAGAACAGTCTCTACTGTCTGCTAATTACATTCTCTAAATCATGAGGCAGCTCAGACACAGTTTCAGGCCTTTGAAGTTAAGTGTCTCCACCTCAGTTTTCAGGCATTCTGGTTGTGGTCCCTTTTAATTCCTTTTGCTGGAGCTGTTGCTCTTTTGTGTTAAATAGCTTGGGAGATGAGAAGAAAAAATAAATTATTTACAGCCCTGCAGGACACCCATGTGGGAAGTTGAGCACCTGGAGTCCCCCCCTCCTGCTGTGCAGTCTGGTTAATGGGAAGTAGAACACCACTGGCAAGTGTATCCTGGTGGAGAACACTGCAGGGTACGAATGTAAGAGCAGTCACCCTCAAGAAAAACTGAGAAGGAAATGAATATGTGACACCTATGCCAAGTTTGAACTCCCATTCCTGAAATAACACGTAAAAGGGCAATAGTAACATCACTTTTGTCTGTCTTGAACTCTCACTCTGAAAAGTTCATCTAAGATTATTTCAGGAAAACTGACAATGTATTCTTAAGAGAAAAATTTGCTACTTGCCATAAATAGTTCATCTAGCCTTGTCTTCGTATCTACTGGATGTTTTACTGTGTTGCGCTGACAACTTTGTATACAGAAAAGAGGTAGATTGATAAGTATATGTTCTTTCTCTCATACACATATCAGTAAGTGCTTGCACATTGCACTTTGATAATCTTCACAGCACAGTAAAAGCTGCCTTAGTTTAGCTCAGCCACAATAAACTATTTTGCTTTATTTTTTTATATCAGCAGTTTGAAAGTTGAGTGTAAAACCAAAAATCCTCTAGGTTCAACAAAAAAGCTTTGTGAAACTCTTGACCGTGCTTCAAGCAATTATGTATCTTTTTCATATTTCTACATTTATATCTCTAAGAAATACAGTCTTTTCCCTCAGAAATGCTTCTTCTAATTCTTGTTATACTGGCCCCCAAAAGACACCCACACACAGATGGCAATGAAAGGAAGTGAGGAGCAGTGTAATTTCTGCTAGACACTTTTAACATTCATGGAGGATTTTCACAGGGGAAAATCCTCAAGTCCTAATTCAGACGAAATGGGAATAAATATATACATTATATTAGACTTGTTTTGGGATTTTGACTCCAGGAAAAAAGTCACTGGGGACACAGTGACTTGCAGTTTTTACATTTGCCCAGCAACAATGTCAATGGACTTCCTCTCAAAGTGTTCCTACACAATAATAGTTAATTTATACAGTTGGTTTGAAAATGGGTTTTTCCACTGCTGCTATTTCAAAACACTCTTTCAGTGACTCATGCTTTTACTGTTCTCTTCACTTAAGATTCTCAAAACTGATGTCCAAAAAAAAAAACCCCCTTTGATCAGAGTCGATTTCCTGACTAACCGAACCTAGTTATTTTGACAAAAAATACACCTTTTAGAGAGATGTAGTGACACTTAGTACAACAGCACAATGTGATGCTCTGCAGAAGCTCCTGAACCACAAGTTTCCCAAGAATCTGATCATTACCCAGCCATTCTCACACACATAGAAACTACTCAAACAGGAAGCCTCTTCTCAATAAAAAAAGAAATCCACCATAAAGCAGTTGCACAAAATATGTATCTTCAGAGATACAATCCAGTGTAGGGACATAGGCTGTAACAGAAAGCCTGAACACATGAATTTCACATCAAACTGCCAAAAAATTGCAGAACAAAAATACTTTGTTTGGCCAAAGTAGTCATCTGGGAGTTTTAGTTCTTTATTCCCATTTCCCATTGTTCCTCAGCCTGTAGCACAGTTCAGCTATTTTTCAACTAGTACAAATAAATACAAAGTATAAAATACAAGAAACTTTGGTGAAGCTGAGTAGAAACCTTCAACTTTAATCTGAATATTCATGTGTTACACCAGAAATGTCACTGACCGATCAAAACATTGCTCAAGGCTTTTTTCTATTTGAAATATGAAATATTTTCATATTCAACAGACCACAGAATGTTCAAATGAATTTCCATTCTTGATTAATCTGTGTTGGATGTTTTTGTGGTATTTCCTCCAGATCCATGATTATTTTAATACTGCTATGTCCCAGAGTTTACGCTTCAAAGATCTGCTGCAGGGCTACATTTTCAAAAGGGAAAGAAAATGAAGTTATTCAAATTTTAAGTACCTATATTTTTGACCATTACTCTGACTGGAAATCTAATCCCATTCAGTTTTTACCAAAATATGGGACTGTTTCAAGACTTTAGTATGCTTAGTTGTTTGGCATAACAAAAATCACTTACATTATATGGTATGGAATGAACTCTGTTAGAAATAAAAACTAATTTGCTGCAACTCGATACTTCCATCAAATTCAGCAATTTCTTAATTTGCAGTCTTTCATCACTATTCAGAGATTATGAATTATTTTTTTCTAAATGTTGATAATTGTGCTGCACAACTATCTGAAGCAGATATTACTGGGTTTGTTCTCAAAGACATAAAAATCTTATAGTTTTCTCATGGTAGCACTTTACAAATGCACTTCAAGAACCCTGTAACACAAAAACCTAAAATTTATTAGCTCTTGAAGAAAATTCCCAATTATTCATTGAAATATAAATTCTGCTGACAATTGAAATTCTCTAATATTATTTATCCATCAATGGTAATTTACCAAAAGTTTAGATAGACAAGAACTACTATTTTAATATGCAATCAACAGCTTTTGGGTTAAAAAAACACTTAATCATATCATCCATAATAAGTAATATATTTCTATATCAAATTGAAAATTGGAGCATGGTATATGCTCAATAGTATATACTCATATATGTGAGTACACATGCCAGTCATTTTATATATTGTATTCCCATCCATCACAATGAACTTAGCAAACCAAGAAGTAAACCTTGGAGAAAATAAATCTCTCCATGTTTCAGTTTACCAATTTCATTCCCTTGCTGATGTGTTTCCCAAGGGACATTCACAACAGCATTTGTTTGGAGCCCTGTAGCTAGTATTGGCTTTTTCTCTATGACATTTTTATAGGAATTCAAAAGCCACCTTTCTGCTTTGACAAGTAATGTGGTACCACATGAATCAAACACATTTTTGAAGCAAAGTACTTTGCTTTTCCATCAGTATCAGGCAATGTTCATAGAACCATCACTAATGTCTCCATTTTTGGAATGTCTCTTGGAGCCTGGACAAAGTAACAATCTCTGCAAAAACCTTCTGTTTTCTCCCATCCCTACCCTCACATTCATTACATCCAGAGCAACCATTTAATAACACTAATCCACAACCTCATGGGAAGCATCTGTAAGTTTATGTGGAAAAGCTGGAGAGAGTAATTTTCCACCATCCATTATCAAGTAGAAGAATGATAAAAAAAACCAAAACATTATTCTGAACAATCCTGGACCACTAGCCCAAGATGTAACCTTTGGTATTTATTCCTTCACTAAAGATAATAGCTCCTCGTAGTGTGCTGTGGATTCTGGGGGCTAGAGAACAGAGAAGCATTTTGAAAAGATCAGCCTGTAAGTATTAGTGCAATAAATAAAAGTGCATGTCCTGGAGTATGGAGTCTATTCTTCAGGTTATTTTAATGAACATTTCAATGTTTTATTTCTTTAGATGAAACAGCTGAAAACTGATAGTGTCTTACTGCGAACATAGGATGGGACTTTTATAACTTAGACTTGTGAGTACATAAGCTCTTTGGAAAGATGAGACTGTAGTTCATTATTTTTTTTCTTTCTTCACAAAAAGCAGAAAAAAATTAGGTTCATACTGTTGCCTAGGAGTATGCAGTGACGTCAATACTACTTTTAGCACCTGTTGCGTCTTTGCTGTTTACACTGTCAGAGTAAGAATAAATAGTATCAAGATGTAAAATCACCCTTGGTGAGGGAACATGTATACACAACCATTCAGCTACCTATCCAAACCTGGCCCCCTTCCCAGCCTCTGTAAAAACCATTTATTTGACTTTTGGTTTCTCCATGTAATTTTTGAGGACTTGTACATATTTTACGTAAAATTGTTTAAAAAATGGCCACCATTTCTTCCTTAACCACTGACTGCACACTCAGAAAAAGATGATATATATTCTCTTGGGAAAATAAAGGCAGGATCAGTAAAGAAATATCAAGCAAATAGATATCCAGTACTAGGATTACTGTTCACTAGCGGAAGGCAAAAGTAAACACAACTCTTGTGTTGAGGGCCTGGAGACAATAAACATTTGTCAGTCAGCTAAGGAATTGTGACGTCTACATGAAATATGGTTCCAAGGTTAGGAGGGAGGGGATAAAAAGACATTTGGGAAAAACATGTTCTTGCTCAATCTTCTTACATTCTTAAAATAGCTAAAATGAAGTCATCAACAGAATACAGAAGAAAACTAGCTGCTGTCCCCTGCAACAAGAAAAAAAACTAACAAACCCAAATATTCAAAATTTTAAAGTATTTCTTCATAGGCAAATATACCCTGTTCAATCTGGCACCAGCAATTAATATGATTCTCCTGCTACCTTACTGTGAGATAAGAAATCAGAGAGAGCAGGAAAGGGTGCTTGTGCTTGGACTAGTAAAAGGCCTGATTATGGCAGCTTGATAGCCTGAGCACAGAACTGTTCTCCTCTCAAATCAAAGGGGAAAGGAAGTAGAGGTAATTTTACTGGTGAGAGTTTTTCTTGATGCAAAACAGGATGGATATAAGTCACGTAGAAGGGAAGTCTTAAGTAGCTTATCCCCTTCAAATTTCAGCTTCACTTTGAATGAAGCAGGTTTATACTAATAATCTAAGAATATACTTGGCTGTTTTAATCCTCTTTTCTACTATTCCAATTCTATCTGACCTGGCATAAAACTGGGCTCCTGTCAATAACCAATTATACAAATAAATGCCTGCCTTAGCACTGTTTGCCATCAACAAATAATGCCCAATGGATGGGAACAGGCTAGCCACATTAATGGCCAGTAAAACATGCTGCGCTCAAGTGAGAGATGGTCACTATTTGTCCTGCAGCACACAAACACAGCAACAATTCACACCAGTCAGAACATATCAGAAGAATTCTTCATCTCAAATTCACTACTCTCATCTTTTATTGACTTAAAAAAGAGCATGTCTTTGGCCATTGCCATTTCTGGAGTAACGTTCCACCGTTTTAAGTAATGGCTGATGGAATATATTTATATGCTTGTATTTTTAATTTTTTTTTTTTAAGAAAGTGATGGCTTACTAGTTTAAATGAGTATATTAAAAATATCTGTAGATTCAACTTTAAAACTGACTTCGTTTCTTACTTATAGTATTGAGTTTTCCCTCACATGCTACGCATCTAGAAACAACTGTCACTCAGGGAAAGGAAGCAACAAGGTTTTACTACTGTTAATACACTTTACATTTCAGCAGTTTTTCCTTCTCACATGTTTAAAATTATCATTTAGCTTGCATTATGAAAGATGTCCTTGCTAGTTAGTGTTTTCTTGTTTTTAGCAAGTAAGCTAACAAAGGTAGACAAGTTCTTGTTCTTCAAACAAGAATGTATGCACAGAGAATATAGAGGAAAATTACAGCTCTGAGAACAGATTCTTAAGATAAAGCCCACACAAGTAACTCTTGTTACACACATAGCAAATACAAATATGTAATGCTTTAAAGATGCCTAGATTTATGTACTCTAAACTTAGTAAAGATAATGATTGCCAAACCAAGCATAACAGTGAAGGCAGATTACCTGGCAGAGGTAGGAGTTGCTCCACTGTTTCATGTTGCAGAGCTTATTCAGTAATTTTAATATGGAAGCATTTTATACTAATCGCTATTCAAACATCTTGGAACAGCGAATCCTTCTGCTAAGTACCTACAATCAGCATTTCTGATGTGACAATTTACCTGAATAATTAAGATTTTCCACGTTGATCATGTTCAGTTGTTGCTCAATAAAACCCCTGACTTCTTATTCTCTGAGTTTCCCCAGTCAAAAGTGCATCTTCAAAAGGATGCTTCACAAATCACAACAGAACCAGAGTTTCTTACCTTGCAGCACACTTTGAGGCTCTCGAACTTCATTTTGATATGAAGTGGAACCCCAACATCAAACATCAAAGATTTACACAAACTGAAAAACTAAAATTATTTTCCTTTAATGCTATCAAAATGTGTGATTCAACGAGGACAAAACCATTTTCTTAGCATAAAAGAGAATTTTTCATCTTCATCTTTCTGACTCATAGGACAGCTTCTAACAGGAGTATAATAATAAAACAATAAAAAAAACCATCAGTATTTCAGTACTTTCTGATAATGGCAATGTCAAAAAGAGTCTCCTTAAAAAGAGTGGCTCTGAAAACATTTCACAGGAGAAAACTGGTTTAACAGATGTAGCATCATAAATGCTCTTAATGGATAATTCTTCTAAATTAACCAGATGTAGAAAGCTTGAACAGAACTAACATGGATGTGATTATTCTCTGATTCTATGATCTCTTTGACAAGACCAGAAGACAGAGACATAGGATCTGCTACATGGAGCACTCAGGGACATTCCATTGATAGTTTTAAACACAAGAGATAAAATAATAGACACTTCTGTCTGCCTTTTTCTCTTAAGATGTTAGCTTGTCAATCATTATCAGAATAAGTAAAAATTTTTATTCCACTGTATATCTTTAATAACTTACCATTTCCATTTTAACCTAAATGCAAAGATATTTTTATTGTGCAATATAAACACTATAATGATAGCAGTGATAGCTCTCCTTGTCTCATACCATGCCTCTCTCTTCTTGATGAGTCATCTCTCCTCTTACCATGTTGCAAAAAAACGGATGAGTCTTGAAAAGCTAACACTTGTTGCAATTTTATATAGCAAATACCATTTGGAAAATGTATTTGCAAAATCACAGCTCCTGTAACAACTATATCAGTTTCCAGGCAGTGAGTTATATACAGTGGAGATGAAAACATTTGGGAAATATCTGGAATTTAGCTTCTAAAAGATGTTTTCTTTGGCAATAAGAGTAAGAGCAAACTTACTATTTTAGTAGTTTTGAATCATGTCCTCTTAAGCTTTAATTTCAAGTCTATTTTTAATTCTGGTGCTATGCTTAAAAGTAATTTCCCTTTATTGAATGATAAATCAAAGGGAATATTATAAAACCATAATCTGTCTTAGTTGCAATGGGAAAATCCAAAGTAACTCCATTACAGTCACTAAAACATTTTAGAAGTTTCAAATCAACAGTTTCAAGGAGTGAAAAAGTTATTGAAATATGATTCAAATTCTTCTCAGCTATGACATACATTGAGACTTACAAAGAACAAATGTCAATTTAAAGATGCTTAAGAAATTTAAAGCCTATTTCTTTATTCCTTCTAAGGTCAGTATGCATGCACAATTGTGGTGAAACCATAACCACGTAGAGCTATTTACTTCTAACATAAAACTTCTCTATACAATACATTTTTATACTCATCTGCATTTTTGGTACCTGACAGGTGAAAGGGATGTGCAAAAAAAGGCTCCAACTCCTCATATTAAGAAGCTGTCTTGATTGTCTCTCAAGCACCTTCCTGGGCTATGCAAACTGTGGCAACCATGCTCTAAATTGGGCACGATCATGCTCTATAAAGAAGAAACATTCACACTATTTTGACATAAAACACATTTGTTTTACCAGAGGTATTAGCAATGTAATGATATTCCTTCCTTCAAAAACACTTTGTTTGATGCCTTCACAAGATGAATGCTGAAAAGTCACGTATGTAAAAACCAGGAGAAGCTGTGCTTCCTCCTCTCTGTGTGCAGGGAAGCTGAGGGAGGCCAGGTCTCTGGGGTGTCAGACAAGGGAGTGTCTTAGATGCCAGTTAGGTAACTATGCTGAAAAGAAAGCAAAAGGAAAGACAAATGGGTATGTACAAATAAGTGGGATGAGGTTATTGAGGGACATATTGTTGGAAGGACTTGCTGTTGTGTTGGGTTTGACTGATGTGGTCACTGCACCAAAGCTGGTTACATATATTTGGCACAAAGGAAAGGATTTGACAGAAGAATGATCACTGCTTAAAAAAGTTTTTCAGCAAGGGAAACAACAATGTGCAGTTTATCCCAGAAGATGCACTATTAAAACAAGTGCTATTTCCTAAAGATATGAAACTTACAAAGTGCCCTACAAAGAATTAGAGAAAATTATTTACTTGATTTACAATTTGTACAATGGCAAATGGAAGAACTCCAGCAACATTAAGTCTTCTAATACACTATGATAAAGTGAGTACACAGTTCACCTTATATTTGTGGTAATGGTCAGAGAGGCCAAATGAAAAGACTGTTGAATCGAATAGTTAAGCCAGTGATGAAATTCCAAAGGACTTAATTTTAAGCCCCACTTATGAACCATAGGTCATGCTAGTATGCCTTTGGCAACAACAGGGTTTTTGGTGTTTTTTTGGTTTTTTGGGTTTTTCTGTTTGTTTTTTTTTTCTGGGTGGAGGCTGGGGGCAGGGTGGGCTGGTGCATTTACAAGAGGAATACTATACTCGTACTAGACTCAAAATATTTTAAAAACATAATTAAAGAATGACAGGCAAATTTTCATGTTGCTTGAAATGGAAAGATGCAGCCTTAATAACATTGATTGTTAGCATGCTGAACTATCTATTGAAAGTACTTCTTTAATAATGAATGACCCTTGGTCTATTTATTTAGAAAAGCAATGCAAGATGCAGGAAACATACAGATAAAGGTCAGTGTTTAACATGATGAATTCATGCAGGACTTCAAAGTATATCAGGCTTGTTCTTCATTTTATTTCATATGAAAATTCTCCATATCATTTGCGTTGATGGCTAGGCATAAGTTAAATGGGGTTTTGTGCTTTTTAAAATTAATGTTACCATTCATTTTGCCAGGTTTTTCTTTTATTGCTGTTATTTAAGCACGTGAGAGGGAATATAAACTGAACACTTGAACAATGAAAAGAGTTCAACTTCAGGCTTTCTGTCTGGTCTTGTTGTACTATAACAATATATTACCCTGAGTATCTGCCAGATAAAAAGGTCATGAAAAAATATAGCACATGTATTATACCCATCACTCTTTTTCCAGCACTTTGATTCCTATCATGTCCTTTACATTTTTTGAAATGCTAATTACACTTAGTCTGCTGTATTACACAGGGGTTGCTTTGGGAAAACAGAATTATTTTGCAGTTACAAATGGTCATTAAAGGACAATTTGTGCGATTTAGGGCTAGGGTTGATACTGTTAATAAAAATCTTCGACTAGAAACTGCAAAGAACCTTGCAGATAAAGCGTAAACACCTTTGGAAACCCAAGACAATATCTCACTCCTAGTGAGTGTGCCCACATTTTGTTAGATTTCAGACAATTACTTGGGCCTCTAGTGCGACCACAGAGGGAGGCTTTTTTATCTGGGGGCAGCCAGAGCATCACTGGCTGAGAGCAGTTTGGGGATTCCAACCCTGCTCTTCAGTCAGCGCCAGCTCCCCCAACATGTGGGAAAGCAGCTCCTGGCAGCAGCAGGAACAGGCACAGGATTTGTCATCCCCTCCAGAAGAGCAGCAGCCCAGGGCCCTGACAACAGGGGCAGGGGGCATTTTATTTTGTTTTTCCCTGACCTTGCTGGATGCTGCCTCATTTATAGCCTCACCCATAAAAACTAGGCTGCTGTTTCATAGCTGCTTAGACACATACTTCATGTACTGGTGCTATGGTCCATGCTCAGTTCAGTGATTTAGTTAGATTCTGAGTGAAGAAAGATTAAATCAAATGTGCATGGATTTTAATCAAGTTTTTCTTCCTGTAAAAGATATTTAGGTATTGGTTTTGTGTAGACAAATCTTTCAAATGAATCTATTTATTTTTTTTAGCACTATAGTTGCAGGCTTCACTTACCAAGAGAAAAATCTCACATTGGAAGTAGTAATACTCAGCAAAAAAAAAAAAAAAAAAAAAAAGGCATTTTTGATTTGAGGCAGAATTTTTTACTCTGTTTCTTTTATTCTTCTTTCTCACCAGTCAGTACTAATCACAGTTAAAAAACACATTTTATTTTTATAGTTATGTCAGCAAGAGGAACTTCTTCCTTTCTAAAATAATGGTAGAAAAGATAGCTCCAAAAGATTTCCAATAGTGATACAAATCTTCATTAGATCTGAGACCCAGGGCCATAATCTCCTTCTTACTTGACAGATTTGTTCATTTGAGAAGAGTTTCAGCTGACCAAGGATATCTATTGCAAATGTTACAATTAATATATTCCATTTTTACTTTTGCCATGTAGTGTGCCTGTTTCTATGCTTGCTGAAGCTAATGCAAAACTTAGGAACTCTTCCTTTAATCTGTGTAGTGTCCCCTTTTCTTTCTGTTTGCTATTTTTCAGTAAATAAAATTTCCTGTTTGGATAACCCATTATAAAATTATACAGGACTTAAACTAAATAACTGCCTTACAAAAGCACAAATGACATGTAAATTTTTAAAATAAATAATTATCTGCATCTGAAAGTAGTCTTGGGCAGAAGGTAACAAATTATTATTCATGAAATTATATTTTATCTTTTTCTCTTATTTCTACTTTTTGATCTCTCAATACTTCTATCTGCACATCAGGACTCTATTTTTGCATAGAGATAGAACAGACAGTTTCTATTTTGGCTTGACTAGCAACAAACTGAGCACAGAGATTCAGCAAATATTGATGTCTAAGTTTGATGGATTGGCCTGAATAGCTGAGCTGTAGAGATGTGCCAGAAGAGTATTTCAAATACACTGAATTAGAGATTTTTATCTCATTTTTTATAACAAAGGATCCAAAACTATTTTACACAAACTCCTTAAACTGGGAGCCTTTTTTCAAACAAGCAATTATGACTTGATCTAAAACAGATGTAATATATAGAAGTAAATTTACATTTCACTCTCTAAGCTCAATATTTATTTTGCTTTCTGTACTGTTCTAAAAGAAATAGAATTGGAAGGAAATTTTTTTTTTAAATTTTTAGCTATCAATAAGTGATTTTTCAATTGAAACCAATTATAATACTACATTTAAAAACACCAGTACATGTGTAATGGAGATACTTAATTCTTACAAAATAGTAAGATTACCACAGAGAATAAAGACCATGTCTACACAGACACCTTGTCCTGGATAGCCATAATTCAAATAGCCTTTTATAGAACATAATGTCCTTCAAAACTCACATCAATCAAAAGTTAAGTCACACTATCCATATAAAATTCTGCTACTTCCACAAGAAGTAATGACTCATTCCACATTTAATAATTTATGTACACTGAGGAAGTCTTTTCCTATTTTCTGACACATACATGAATAATCGCTGCTCCCAAATAATCCAAACAGATATAGTTTTCAAAAAAAAATGCAATGCTTTTGATCAGAAAGTATAAATCTTGAAGCACTTTGGAATCTTACATTAGTAGCATCTGGTAATGCCATTCCTTCCCTCATTAAGATGATTTAATGGTACCTTCCCTCTTCCCAACGCACTTCCTGTTCAGAAGACTGTTCCACTGAGAACTAACAGGTTCCTGTCCCCTTTCTGAAATCAGGTGGCTTCCATTTCTCTATTGGGACTTTACAGTTAGTACACTAGTATAAATTTGTTACTCTACCACTTTATTTTTGTTCTACTAAAATACACTTCAAAAGAGTATTTCATGTTCAATTTATTCTCAGTTTTAGCATTTCTCTCTAGCCTCCTAAAATAGCCTGGCTTTCATAGCCTATTAACTGCCCTGTAAGGTCTTCCTCTGCCTAATACACAATTATATTTTAATATAGCTATGTCCATACAAACTTATTCAAATGCTTTTTTAAATTTTGCATCCCATCATTAATGATTAGAAATAAAAGCTTTAAGAATAATCAAAAGTGTAATTATATCAGACTAAATCCAAAACCAACTAGGAGACTGTTTGAATTAAACATGGCATATCATCCTTTAGAATAACGGGAGGAAAGTTCTACTGTGTCTAAATTACAGCAGTCTTTTAACCCATTGCAGAGGTAATTTATAAGCAGTGTCCTAGATCTCAGTGACATCACATGAAATTAGACCATCCAATACATTAGACTATCCAATTCATGCATACTTTACCTTGCTGCTGGTGTGACAGAGCTCAGGACAACCAGTGCTGAATTGTACGTGCTCAGTACACTGGAGCTATGTTCCCTGTCCCTCGCATTGCTCTTAAAAGAAGCTATGACCAACAAATGGACAGAGATGGATGTCCACTTGTTTGGGAGTGATGGTTTGTTTTTTCTTCTCAAACATGAAGAAATGTATTTTTAAGAGAGGAAAAAAAGTGAGACAATCTGTACTCTTCTATTTACTTTCAGCAACTGTCCTAGAACAGTAAATTGCTACTATGACTAGTTTTCCATTAATTTTCTGGGAAATAGACTCAATTACTGGTCTTTAAATGGTCTAGAGTTTGGGGACATCATGCCTGCTGGAAGCTTCCTTGTACACATGACACAAAACTAAGATTAGCTTCATAAATTCTGCTTGAGCAACAGGATGTTCTTTAATACAAGCATATTTTCTATCTACTTCCAGTCCAGAGCAACCAACCCATCATTCACACAGAACAGATGGGATCCCTCTGCAAATGCTGACCATGGTAACTATGTCTTAGTGGCTTGTCATTTTAGTAGTGATGATAAATTTTTTAGAAGCTACATCAAGTCTGAAAAGATGTAAGTAACAGGCAAAGCCTAAATATTTCTGTAAAACTATATTTGACCTCAGGTACAAAAGCCAAGAAGATGAGTCATTCCACCTCCACCTTTCATTAAAACAGATTGTGATTTGTTCTACTGAACAGATGCTTTTGTAAGTATGAAAGGACTTGATAAAATTCTTTTAAAAAAGCACCCACTTTAGAACTCAGGTACTAGGAAAACAAAAATACTACTACTCAGAAAACAAGTGAATAGAGAACAAAGTAAGTCTATTTTTCTCTAAAGAGTATGGAAGAAATGAGAATTCAGCTTGATTACTGATTAAAGCAACTAGAAAAATGAGGAGAGGGTAAAAATGTGGGAAGAAAAGCAGAAGGTGGAATTCATGTGATCAAACTATTAACAGGCAGGTTTGGCTCAATGACTTTTTTCTATTCACAACATATTGCCTGGTCTAGAGATACAGCTCAAAAAACAACTGGGCATTTTACTGTATACTTATTATTATCTGCAAGCTTCTTTCCATGATAAGTGCAAAACTTACAAGAAGATGGTCTTGATGAAAAGGCAAAGCATCTGAAATATCTATAGACTCAGTTCTGTATGCCTTTAAACTACTTCCACATTTTAGCTGTCTCACATTTTGTTATAAAATCTCAAAAAGCAAGAATTCTGGTATCAGACAAGCACATGGGTGCTGGTATCCATGAGAGCCTTGCATGCACATATTATGGTAATTGACTCTGGACAAAAAGGAATGCAAAACGTCCCATGTGTCCACTTGTACACTCAAGCCTTTTAATAAAAAATATTATCTCACAAAATGTGTGTTTGGAGAGGAGAGTTTAATACTAATTTCCCAGCCTTTGGGGTTTTTTTTTGGTTTTTTTTTTTTTTTTTTTTTTTTAATATTCTCAATGCTTTCTAAATAGTTTGGCTTCACTAGCCAAGTCTCAGCAATGACTATGTCCTCCTTCCCACAACCAAGTCATTCTTTTGCACTTTCTACCTGGATTCTGGAAGATTCCTGGGTTTCTGCTCTGTTCCTCAGACACCAAATTCACCAGCCTGCTCCTTCTGACTTCCTGACAATCACTGCAACAGCTCTGCCTGTTTCCCACTGTGGTCTAACCTTTGCTACGGGGAGCTGCTCAGGGAAGCAGCACCTACTCCAGGTATTTTTCCCACAAGAGGAAATAAGCAAACCAAGAGCAACCCCTCTGGTCTTCCACCCTTTAAGACAAAAAGAAGCAGATGCTGCGTGGCAAGGCACACAGCAGGAACCCCAGACTTTGTGTCTCCAAAGCTGCCAACATCCTCTGGCCTCAGGGACTGCTTAAGCTGTGGGGTTGGGATCAGAGAAAACATGGTAACTACAGCCAGCTTACGCGCTGGTTTTGCAACATCAAGGCTTACTCTCCAACTGCACAGTCTAGAAAGTAGGTTTTTAAACAATTACCTTAATTATTGACCTTTATTATGAAGCTATTATGAATATAATAGACTTTGTCAAATATGCAGACTATTGTAAGCAACACTCATTGCACATTTGAGCACCCTTATTTGCTGTTAACAAATTGTTCTTGATACTGTAATTCCATTTACAATTATTCTGATAACTTGTAGAAAATTTATTACTATCAATGGACCCTTTATATGTATAGTGATAGATTGTCAGTCACAGTATGTATGCTTCATGAAGTTACCTTTACTTCCCACAAGGGTGACTTTCTAATTTAATGTATGTTACTTTTTTCAGCAACACAGCTGACAGAAAATAGCAGCAGAACTTCTTCAGCATCATGCAAAACTAGCCTATAGATAACTTCAGCAACAATAGAAATATAAACAATTATAATTACTACAATTTATTCATTGCTTCCTTTTGCAAAGACAAGTCTGCAGTCTTCTGATGCAAATGCAGTGACAGCATCTTTTTCCTCATAGCTGGAACCAGCAGAACTAGGAACTAAATCACAAGTAATCTTGTAAACCCTGCTAAGTTGATTTCTTGCTTAAGGGGCATATTCTTTGGGGAATGATTTTATTTAATTATTTTAACTGCTGGCCAACTATATGTACATGTCTGTAAAAATGGAAGATTGAAATCTGCAAATACAGAACCACTTTCTTTTTGCATAAAGTTTGTTTAAATATTTCAAATTACTTTGAAATAATAGATTTAAAGACAACAAAATAGAAAATTATGTACTAGAAAAGTAAAACTGAAGTAGAAACATTATTCTTGAAAAGTCACGAAAGAAGTCAATTTTAGTCATCATTTAAGAGGAAAAGGGGACTACTATTCCAGACACATTTGTGTCATCCTAAAGAGAAAAGCAAATTTGCGTACACTGTATTATACCTAGCAGGATGCCTGTAAATAATATGTTATTTGTGCCTGTACCAGCAATACTTATCTACATTGCTTGCTAAATGATAGTTAATAGTCATCATGCAACCAAAAACATGCCACCGGACAACAGGGTACAATGCCATGCAAATTTAAAAATTAGATAATTTTCAGCATACACTCCAAATATAATTGCATCAATAATTATTGCCTCTATTTTTAAAACAATTACAGTACCTGCTTAACTACAGCATTGCATGCAGAAATTCCCTGTAACTATTTTATTCCATTCTAATCGACAATATATTCAGGACCCAAACCTGCTAACCCATATTCCCAGCTTTAGAATTACACTGCACTCTAAAACATTTACAAATCCCATGGGCAAGACTATGAATACTTTTTGGGACTCAAGGGTTCTGACCTTAGAGGAACCAGACTGGTTTTTCCTTTTGTCCAAGTGGATGTTCATTTTTGAAATAGTATCCAGAGACTACTTAATATGAGTACAATGAAACTGATTTCACATTGTGGCAACATTACTAAAGCTGAAAAAGGACTTCATGATGCGACTTCATTTGTCTTCAGCTACTCACTTCCTCTCCCCATTCTTAACATGAGCTGCAAATTTCTCTCCTTTCTCCGAAATTAGTGATGGCAGACAGAATACCAACCCTTTCTTCTGAGAAGACATTTCTCTTCTGCCTCCCTCAAATTGCTCTGTGTAAAAATTCCAATGTGATTTAAACACCTTTGCAGTCATAGAAGTACCTCTTAAACTGGTGGTGTTAAATAGTTTACTTTACTCTGCTTCCTCATTAAAGCAATTACTTAAAATACACCTCCCTGACAAATTCTTACTGATACTTATTCCAGTAGTTCTAATCACTGCTATGCAGCATCAGTAATATTCATTTTTAAGAGATTTCCAAGAGGTAACAAGGAAAGAAAACCATTCAAACAGAACTCCTGAATATATTACCATACAGTCATTCATCTTTAGACATAATCTAGTCTTTTCTTCCTACAGGGCTTTGTGCACACAACAGATTTTAGCTAAGCTGTCACTACTACAGATGCTGCTTATATCAGCTTAAGAGGTTTCTGTTAATCTGATATGTTATGCACTTCCTCCATGGTCAAATACAAATGGCATAAATAAGCATTATACTTATGTTTGGATGGGGCTATTTTCTCTGCTTTCTCAAAGTATTATTAACTGTTGCCAATGGAAAACCAGCAAAACACAATTATTAACCAGTGTTAACAACAGAAAAAAATGGCACACTAATGGAATTGAAGCTGTGATAGATTGTAGAATTCCTGATATTTTCAGGTTTATGCAAGGCTGACTCAGGGCTTCCTTTTCACCCCACGTTTTCTATGAATGTCACACATCCAGAGACTGAGTGTCAAAGGTAGCAAACTAGGTACATTTTTGGCTTTGCTGAATGCAGTAGGTTTTCCTATACTCCTCTTAAATGTTTGCACACTTCAAAGCTGCAATCCTGTTCCACTTGAAACAGTGGCAAAATCTTACACACAAGGAAATTAGTAAGAAGACGCAGCAAAGGTAGGGAAGTGTTTTCATTATGGAACAACATATTAGGAAAAGGTAGCAAAAAATTCTATTTCTCATCAACAAAGCCCAGAGCTAATTCTCTGGAAATAGAAGTTTTGGAGGAAGCATGCATTTGGGAAACAAGACCATTTAATTCAAGCTGCGCATTTTATGTGGACAAACCTCAAAGATGAATGTTCCTAGCAATTTTCCATCTCACAACAAATGAATAGCTATTAAGCTTGTTGGTTTTTTTTTTTTTCCATCACTGCAGGACTTCTATACCTATTTCTTTTTCAAATGTCTGTGAAAATATTTTTTTCATATTTTAAAGGAACAGATATTTATGATTATTGTTTTGCACATAGATTACTTTAAAAGACTTTTTAAATGGGTTTTCAGTATATTTCAGTTTCCTAGGACAATTTTGCAAAATTGCCTGAGACTTTCTTTTACTTTATTTCCTTCTTTTTACTAAAGCTCCCAACAGCAATTGCCACTGAATCAAAAAGTAAGTATATGAATAAATTTTTTTATTATGTTGTTTGGTTAGGAAGAAGCAATAACCTCTAAATTACTATTTGTTGTTCTGTTTAAAATAACATCACATTTTGAAAAGCTTTTCATTCAAATAGTAATTTAATAAAGGTCTAATATTAACACATTCCTTAAAATGAAAATGGAGAGCATAATCATCTTGGAACAGGCTGCCCAGATAAGTTGTGGCTGCCCCATGCTCTTCCAGAAGTGTTCAAGGTCAGGCTTGATGAGGCCCTGGGCAAAAGTGTCTAGTGGGTGATATCCCTGCCCCTCGCAGGGAGGCTGGAACTAGATAATCTTTAAGATCCCTCCCAACCCAAACAATTCTATGATTCTATTATTAAAGATAGTGGAAAGAGTTTTTCATTTCTTTCTGAGGAGCATTCATCTTATTTGATCCCAACCCACCATAGCTTGTTCTTTCCGCACTTTCCAAAGGCAAAGCTGTCACAATTCTGATTTTCCATAAGATACAAAAGTTCTGTCAAGTTTTAAGCAGCTTAAGATCACCCTCAGTAACCACGTCTTGGTCACAAGGCCCAGACAGGCAAACAAACAGAAACAGAAGGTGAAGGGAGGCAGGGAGCACTCAAATATCCACTTTGGTTTTCTGTAAAGCATACAAATCATCACTCATTAATCACTTAATTCTGTCAATACTTGGAAATGACTGTGTGCCCAATCTTATGGCTCCACTTAGTCAATCTCTTCTACTCATGACTCTAAAAATCATGAACAAAAAATATGCACTCCCAAAAGATTATGAACATTTGAATGCAAATCAGTCACTCTGACAAAATGACAAATGCAAGAGACTGGTAGTATAACTTCAAACACATTATTCATTTGGGAATAGAGGTTTATTAACTTTTTGTTCTCAAAATTCTGCTTTGAAAAGTGAAACTGTAAACATGAGAAGTCCCTGCTCCAATCTGCCCATTGAAGAGCGCACAGAAGAGGGAATGATCCGGCTTTTGTCCTTGATGAACTGATAGCAAGGTTTTCATCAAAGCGTTTCACTAAGAGTGGAACCTAATCAAGGCAGTGAGCTTGCAGTTTCAACACTGAAGGCTTGGTTTGCAAGTAACAAGAGGCTCATTTGGCACAAAGAAATCAGCAATAGTTCTACCATTAGATCACACTTTAGGACAATGCAAGAAACGAGAGATGAAGAAATGGATAGAACAAGAAAGTAGAAACCTGTCATCAACCCAGCATGGGAGACACTGAAGTTAAAAACAAGGTCTATAAAATTCAAGACTTCAGATCTGAGAATCCTAATTTCTCCAAAAATGTTGATTTACTCTCAAAAATATCTCAAAAACAGAAATTCCAAAATTCTTTTATTTACCTATAATGCAATATTACTTTGGTCCAAAGGCACCAGATGATCAAAATCTTATGCTTTGTGACTTTTGTTTCTTGTCAAACCAAGTAGCAGAGCTTTCTGTTTCATTCTGTCTTTCAGGTTGGTAATTTCCAATACTGAAGTGGATAAACCAATCAACTAATTTCACATGCAGCACTGAGAAGTCATCAGATGTTAACAACTCATTACTCAACTGGAAAAGATCAAAACTAATGACAGATGAAACTCTCTTGTTATTAGTCCCCTGAGTCATCCAATTCTCACTGTACTGTTCCTCATTTTTGCTGCCTGACTCTGTATAACAAGCAATACAGTTGCAGGTAGCCCCTGTGACTCATTCCTTGGGCTCACCCACCTGTGATTTGAGAGAATGATGAGCAATTATAACACTGCTTTCCTCTGGAGTCTCTCACTACATCTGTCCAGGCTACTGAGACTGACAGCCTGCTTTTAAGTTAGATTTTTTTATGTTCAAACACATGAATTCTTTCATTTCTTTTACCAAGCATACTGCTACTGGTAATTAATCACTATAGTAATACATTTGCTTATCAAAATGCAATATCTCATTATTTTCATGATTTCCCAGGTAAAAGAGAAATAAGGATTTTCTGAAATCAGGGAAAACATTTAAGAAAAATTATATATGATGGCAATAATCTTTCTAAAAATGGGAAAATACAATGTTTAGATGGATAGGATACTATATCAGCTTCACCTACAGGAATGAGAAAAAAACTAAAGACTTCACACGGATCCTATTTTTCAGTGTAAGGTAAATTAATGTTTTAATTTTCTCTTTAACACAGGAGGTGCTAAAACCACACCTGTCTACTGATCTCCTTCTCCTATTTTTGTTGGTTCAAGCTGTGACTACATTCCAAGATCAATGAGCCCTGCATCAAAAACACCCAGTAATAACAAGTATGAGTATGTTTTTCTAGAAATGTTTTTATTCTCCCTCTGTGTGTATTGACTGAACTTATATTTCTCAATAGTTCACCCTGCTCCTAAATAAAAATTCTCATGTTCCACACTCAAGGTTACACACCACTCAACTGGCACATTCTCCACAGCTTTTATCAGCAAGGTCACCCAATTATTGTACACTTTAAAGCCCAATGAAGAATTACACTGATATTCCAAAATGGCCACAAGACATCACTACATCTTCTTAATGAAATATTCATGTTCTGATTAGCTTACAAAACTTTCAGCACAAGGACTGGGTAAACCACCCACATCACCTCACAAAGACTTCCAAAACAAACCCTCAACTACTGCTTTGTCAGTAAACTCTGATTGATTACTTCTGCTTCTAAGTGAACATCAAAGCTTTGGCATTTTCTTGTATCCCTCCTTAGGAAAAATAAAAATTATTTTTTAAAGCTCCTTCTAATCTCTATGATTCGTATGTCAGAGTCCCTAAATTCATCATTTCTATCCATTTCCAGGTCTAAAGATGAACCATGGACCAGAAAAATCACCTCCTCTTTATTTTTAATACTCTAATCCATGTTAATAAAGAATGCATTTGGCAACCTTCAGGTAATCGTTATTGCTGACCAGCAAGATGTCTATATACATTATCTTATTCATTCCTCCAAAACATTTCAAAAGCATGGAGACAGTAAGTCCTCCTTTTATTCATCAAAATGCATAATCACATAGAAGGAGCAAAGTCTCCTGCCTAATTTTTCCTTTGAGCCTTAAAAGTTGAAATTTTTATTTGCTCTCTATAAATGTATGGAGTACATGCAACATAAAGCAAAATGATTCCTTATCTTCAAAATTTTACAAAGTGAAATAATCTTTAATTTAGGATTATACTTTTCTGAAGAACAAAAATCTGCATAGTGTATAGGGAAATATCTGTATTTCAAATGTTTCTCTCTGTTGATATTTTACTTGTGTAAACATTTCAGGCATGACTCAGTAAATGAGATAGTATGATTACAACATCTAACTTATTACAATCACAACATTCTGTTAAATTCAAATACCACTCCTCAGGCTGATTTTGCTAATATAGTTATCTTTAGACATGGTCAGTATTTCAGCAATAAAAAGTGACTGCTCTTTCAACTAGTTTCTCACTTCCTGTTTTTAGAAGCAATACTCTGAAATAGAAGTACATTAAAAAAATATATATAACAAAACAATTACAACTATATCACATAGAACCCTATTCCTACAGACAATTGATGGATATCCTCAGCTTTTACAAGTTGTTTAAAGGACTTGCAGTGTCTTTCCTAAGTGCATGCAGGAAAATGATTTCACTGTGGTAGAGTTATCCATTTTGCTTCTCCACATGGAAAAAAAAAATTAAAAAAACAAAACAAAAAAAACAATTGCAAAGCTCCAGTATTTATGAGGCATAATCCAGGACAGATGGTGTGTACAAGATATTTTTTATGCACACACACAACACACACACAGATATATATAAATATATGAGCATATAAGTAAATATATTTTAACTGAAGAGCATCTACTTTGATGCTTTTGAAGGTATTAACAGTACTATAAGTTTTTGCTAAATATATTTGCATTATTGTTGTCATGATCCTTAGACAATATTCCCATGTTTCCTAGCAATCAACAGCTTTGAGCTAAGCTGATATTTGTATGCTACATATATAAACTCCTAGCACATTAAATGAATTTACTGACTTAGGACATAGATTTGAAGCTTTCAGATTCCACTCAGAGTAGAGAACTGACAGGACAGTAGATTAATTGAACTGAAATGACAGTTATGCTGTTCTGGTGGGATTTTCAGTCATGTGCATCAAAAATTACTGGTACTCCCTGGAATTTGAGAGAGAAAATCAGAAAAGTGGAAAAAAACAAACTGTCCTATGACTTTTTATTTTCCTATGAAGCTAATAAAATTAATGAATCAATAGAAAAGTTGGTATATCAGTAACTGCTATGTATAACTGTGTATATATATATATTCTAACTCAACCTTTAAAAGTATGATAGCTATTCCACTAAAAAAAAAAAAAAAAGACATTTTGGTCGGTCTATTTTGAAATCCATCATACACAGGTTAAGGCAGAGATTAAAAATTAATATGAATTCTTCAATAAGATGCCATGCTGCACTAACTCATGGCAAATAAAGGTCCATTCCCCTGAGGCTATTTTTTCTGCAAGTTTCTAAAATCTAAAATCTATTGTCTAAAATTAGGAAACAATTTTGTTTGCTCTTAAGATTCTACCCTTCTTTATGACAGGATTATTCACTAGAAAAACATTCAAAAAGTTGAAAACTAAAATATAGAATTCTTCTTGGTGTTCTGGATGGTAGAAATTTGTATACCACTTTCTGTATATGGGTACACTCTTGCTGATCATGGAAAAATTAGGTTAAACAATGGCATCTATTTCAAAGGAACTCAATACTCACTGGAGTATATAGCCACATACATAAATGCATAAATTGTCATAAAATTATGTAAATAACAGACTAATTATATGCTAACTAATTAGTTAATAGAAATATTTTTATGCCTATGCCTATACTGACCTGGACCAGCTATAGAGTAGGTATAGGCACAGCTGTCTTGCAAATCACCACAAAGATCTCAGGCTTAGTTTCTCAGGCACAGGCATCGAGCTACAGAAGCAGATCATGAATGTTGTAATAAGTGTTACAGCCCCTGATCAGCATCACTTGCAGAGTGGGGTGATGCTTTTTCTTTTGTTCTGCTGCTATGAAATTTCTTATCTTCATGTACTGGCCAATACATTAAACTCATCCTTGCTATGGAAGCTGGCTAAAAACCAGACCTGACCTGCCATAAAAACATTGCCAGTTTGATATAATTAAATTTTAGTAGCAAATTAAGTATTCCCTTCACCTAATTTTCAGGACAAAAACATCTCTGTGTAAACCCACTCCAATCTGAGAGAAACATCAAAAACTTCTATAATTAAACTACTCAAAGAATAAATAATGTCTCCTCCAGACCAGATGACTGCAAATTCTTAAAAGTACTTATTTAAAAGTGTTTCCCACTAGAGCATCCTCTTGCTTAAAACTTTAAAATAGTATGAAATTCACTTTGACTCTTACCAGAAAAGACACTGGGAATCTTGGAAAGAAAACTTTTCACTGTACGAATAGGAATCCCATTTTTCTCATCTTGCATGCGAGCTATGACATCTTCCATCTGAATAGAGAAATTAAAAAAATAAATAAATAAATAAATAAACCCAGCATTATTTCCTAAAATAAATCTCCAAGAAATCCTAGATCAATCTCTCAGAATGACAGGTCCCCTCTTTATATTTCTTTGCTTAATTTATATTCCATAATTTTATTGAACAGGCTAAAACTGCAAGTAATTTATTCACAACAGACAGTAAAAAATATACATATTCAAGGACTCTTGACAAAGAAACAGCAATGCAGAACAACTTAGTTAAAGTTAGATTTAGTTAAAGTACCTAAAAAAACTTGTCAAAGACTATTTTTGGATATTAAAATTCATGTTATGACTGTTTTAATGGTATTGTACCACATGTAAAAGCAAAATAGACACATGCAGGCTTTTAGGTGACTGAGAGTTTTCAAATAGAATTTTCAAAACAAAGTAGAGCTTTTAAGTTCAAAGCTAAAACTCTTCTTTTGAGAAGGGGAAAAAAGTACAACATTTTGTAATTCCTGAAGACAGCAGACCCAGAAACCTGAGATTTCTTTGTAGGTAATAATGGAGTAGATAGAAAAATATTTTAAATCAATTTTTGGATTTTCTTATGGATATTGTTTTACATTAGCTCGGTTTTCCAATTCAATTTTTAGGCTAATTTGGACCATACATTTTATAAATTGTGCCCAACTCAAAGGTTCTCTTTCCTATGAACTATGACCAGGAAACCCATTCACTGGAAAACAAAGAATATTTAAGTAGAGTCACTGGCTTACTGGCTTATGCCAGTTTTTCTTTTTCCCATTTCATAGCTGAAGTTTACAGATTTGATAATTTCCACCTTTCTTTCTTTGAATATCTAACTTCTCAAAATGTTCAATGAAACTGTGATGAAATAAATTATAATGATTCTTTTTCTTAAATCACCAACATGGTCCATATAAACAACTCTGTGTGACAGGGCATTTTATACTCTTCTTTTATTCAAAGTTCAAAAAAATTTTTATATGTCACTTCTGTACCCCTAATAGATTCCCAAAAACTTCATTAAAAGTTTCTGGCTGGGCTGTGCTGTGGATGCAGCATAACACATGAAATTCTTCCATGCCCCATTTTCCCCTAAAGTCACATGTCCCACATTTGCAAATAGCAAACCAGCATTGGGTGCAGCTGTGCTTTAATAGGCCCAATAAGGGAGTTATATAGAGCCAGGAAAGGGAACAGCATTTGGGGTCATTGGTGTACTTGGGGAAAAAGAACAAATATCCCTACCAAAAAAAAAAGAAAAAATCATTTAGCTTGACTGCTCATGAAAAAGCTATAAAGTGTCTGAAAAAAGCATAGAGTGTCTGAAAGTTCCCATGTTCCATGTATTTATACATCACATATTAACAACCTAAGGAATACAAACCCAGCGTCATTGTCCAGACGAAAAAGTAAACACAAGAAGTAGATATTGTTAGCAAAGGTGTGAAAAATTCAGTCTATTACTCAGAATTAAGCAATGCGCAAAATGTAATAGAAGAAAAAGAACCAATATTCATCTGACAAGGAATTTAATTATTTACATAAAGAAGGTTATTAATAGAAAATTGTCAAGCATATATATGCTTGTTAACCATTTTCTGTGAAATGGCATCTGTCCCTGCATTTTTTATCCACATAGTAACTGAAGGCTTGTATCAACTCCTTTCAAATTCAGTTGGTAAACTGTCTTATTTTGCCCTTAAGTGAATAGGAATTCACTCAAATTCAAATAAATATTTCTGCTGATCATATTTGGTGATAAATTCCACACATGCAGAGAATTCTTGTGAGAATATTGCTAGAACCGTGGAGTAAATAATGGACATTACACTAGGACAAAGTAAAGAAGATAACTTGTACATAAGGCAACATGCTAAAGGTAAATTTGCAATATAACAAATATTACTACAAACACAGGCCACCCTTCTCAAACACAGCATTACAGGTGTAGAGATGCAGTTACTGCTTGCTCAGGAACACATGAGTGCAAATGTTAAACACCCAGGGATGTCAGTAGTCAGTCTTTTGAGAGCTCATGGAAGAAATCGATAAGTGTTTAACATATGTTAACTGATATTTACATACGCTTTGCTAAACTTTCTTCATGGACAGGATTGAATCTAAACAGCATAAAATCTAACTCAGAGAGACTGAAGCTCTAGGAGAGCCCTCTGGTTTTGATTAGCAAAGTAAACTCTATGGTGCCTGCGCTGCAAAATTACACCTTCCCCTTTATATCAAGCTCATATTTTTGTTCTGTGTTGGAAGTGAATTCTGTCAGTGCAAAAGGCAGCTTACACTGCAGACAGCGTTATTAGGAACTGCCTGAATAACTCGGTGAGCAAAGATTACCTCCCAAGTGAGCAGGAATGTTCTGAACACACAACACAACGGCAGTCTGCTAATTAGCTACAGTTGACCTCTTGCATGGAAATGTAAGAAGTTACTTGTGGTTCGTGGTTATCTTAAATCTTAAACATAAGAACTCTAGAAAATAAAGGGAAATTTAAAAGAAAAAGGTTTAATTTAAAGATTCAAATTTATCCAATCCAATATATGCAGGAGCACAGTTTAACTTTCAAAATATGCAGTTGCTGTTTCTGTTACAGCTGCTTTAAATTCAGCAAATATATGACTTCTTCCACTGAAAACCATCAAACTCAATTGTATTTGGGAAGCAGCAGTCAAGGCACTCCTCTGTCATTCATCAACAATGACCTAAGACAATCAAAAGGGCAGAATAGTTTAATTAGAACAACAAAAGAAAATCTTATTCTAATTTTGCTCAAGAAGCCTAATCTGGCAAACACATGCTGCTGCCTAATATAATAGTTTCCCTTCCTGATGTATCATTGTTTGTTTCTGAGTGACCTGACTGAATGCCCAAAAATTAAATAGAAGCTTCTACATTTCACCTCAGAATTAGACTTTTTTCTATTCATGTGCTCTTACCTGGCTAAACCTGTCTGGCCCTTGTCTTGCAGTGGGATCCTTTTTAATCCTAAACATTCTCAAGTAACTCAAACAAACTCACAAATAATTTGCCTCCTGATCACTCTGCAAATGAAGGTTAATATGCTCAAGAAGAGGAAGTTGTATAAGCATATCTTTTAGTTTTTAAGTCATCATTGTACATAATTAACTGGGAAAGTATAGCTAAAAAGACATTTCAGTGCAGCACTGATCCTACAGAAAGCTTTCTAAATAAAGGTCTTCTTCAAAAAATGTACCATTTTTTTACCAGTGAGGCAATTCTAACCCTAACAAAAACTCACTAAACTTCTCATACCATAGACAACTCAGAACAAACTTACAATATTAATATTTAAAACTTCACTTGTCTCCTTGTGAAGATAATTTGCAGCCTTCATCTTGACATGTAAAAACTCTGTGAAATCTATTTCAAAGCCTAAATCTATGACAACAGTGACAATGCATCTTCTCTAAAGCGAGAAGGCAGATTATAATATCCTATAATAGAAGGGTTACAGGATACAGGAGCTATTGAACAATGACAATTGCGTTTGCCCTGAACACACTGGGAACTAGGCATGCCCAACTTACCCCAGGAGCAGAACCAGTGGAGGTCTTGACAACACACCAGGAGCAGTATCCTTTAGCTACTTACAGCTAGGTGAAAGGAATACAGCTCCTAAGAGCAGAATTTCTGTGGTTCCTCAGTGCCACTGTGCCATGTGGTTTGTGGGGGGGAACTCTGAAACCCTTAAACTTCCAAATCTAAATAAGAATTGCATTGCTGCTCATCTGCACATCTTGCAAAAATTATCAACTTGAACCATAATTCAGCATCACTGCATCTTAAGAACTGGTTTTCGTTTGAGTTTTTTTATTAATTCAAACACAATAAAAGTGAAAAACAAAATGTTTGTTAGTGCAGGACGAGGGCTTTTCTCCCATTAAAATTGAGCCTAAACCAACTCCAAATAAAGATGATCACTAGATATAAGTATACTAGAAAAAGTAATTCATCTGGAAATAAGTTTGTTCAAGAGATACATGGTAAAAACTTGAAGCCTTGCCCTACTTAGACATACACAAATGTCTTAATTTGATTTCTGTCCCTTAAAAATAAATAAATTCTGTGCCAGGGAATTAAGACTATACTCAGGAATACTAAAATGAAATAAGTATAATTTTGTACTCAGCTATCATCCATCAGAACGAGGATTGCTCTTACGCTGGGTGTACTGGGGTCCACCCACACTACAGCTTTCTTCATTTTGCTGAAATCTTTTTTTCTTCTTTTATACAAATGCAGGGGTGGAATAGCCCAGTGGAACTACCTACAAACCTGATCCAAGCTTGTTAAAAAGTACAAAGAGTCACTCTATATTTCTTACGGTATGCAGCATGTTTCCTTGGACATTTTCTCCCCTCTCTACTTTAACACTTCACAGAGTCCAATTATTAGTTCTGATTAGTTCAGTTGGCCAGAAGGTTGCGGGAAGTTTTCCTCAGCCTGTCCCCTGTGCAGAGACCTACAGCAAGCAACATGGGCTGAGCAAAACTTGCAGGGTAGGAGACAGATACAAGGTTCCTTACAAAGTAAGGGCCAATTTTCTTCTGACTGCTTCACTGACAAGCACAGGTACAGAGAAACTGCCAGATCAAATCAATAAGAAATAACCTTGGAGGTGGAGATAGAAGGTTAATGGGACACCTTCAGTTTACCCAGTGTATGAGGCAAAGACACCAAAGTAAAATAAACAAGCTCAGTTTAAGAATGCTGATAACTCTTTTGCTAAATCAAATGTGTAGAAACAAGATAAAATCTTCATGTCAAAGATTTTTGCATCTTCCATTTAATGTAGAATTGGATTATTTCAACTCTTTATTCCTACTTGGTGTGAAAACCAAGTTTAAAATATTCAGAAGTTCAGAAAAGTACATTTAGATTTTTGATGAAAATACAGAGCTGAAAGATGCCTTGAAACATGCAAGACTAACCAAACTGCTAATGACAGTCACACACAAAGCCTCTGAGCTTGCTGATATAAAAGCAATCAGTCATGAGTTTTTCTAAGACAGTAATATTGCATCTCTGGTCTACCAACACAGGAAACAGCCCTAGGTACTCTCTGATGAACATTAGATTATAAAATAACTTAATTAAAAGAATACAAGAATGACTGGTCTCATTCTTTTCAGAGCCTCTATTTGCTGAAATAATTATTTGACATCATAAAACTAAACGACAAAACTGCCCAAAAGTTTCCAATCATATTAAATAGATGAATTGGAGATAGTTTGAAGAGCCTAATTTTCTACATGTACCTATGATGCTGGCACTTCTGCCTCGTGTTCTTTCGTTCTGTATATGAAGGCACTGGTGTGAGCAAATAGCTCCTACTATGTGCCTAAACAGAATACCTGTGGCGAGTGAAAGATGTTCTGGCTTCACACGTAGCACAAAGGTCTGTATTGAATCATCCATCATTATCTGTCATTACTCTTAGGGCTTCATTTGTGCTTGTCAATGTGGATATCTAATTAAGATTCAAATTTATTTTCCCTAATTATCCATACTGTTTCAGATTCAACATATGGGTAATGTTTCAGAGTGGTTATAAAACAAGAGTGGTACTATGTATATAATGTGCTTACATTAAATAAGTACAGGGCAAACCTTTGTTACTTATTAAGAATAATTAAGGCTATTTTGAATATATTTGAAAATTGAGACCAGTTCTTTGCAATTATTTTTGAGGCCTAATTAAATGAACAGTCCCTCTGGGCTTCTCCTTACTATCAACCCTGTATGTTCATCACTGAACTTGCATCAATAAGATAGGCTCTGCACACTGCACTGATTTAAACTGTGGGTTTGAATGATAATTTTAAGCATGATCTTGTCTTATTCATGTAACTAAAATGCTGACTCATCAAAACCAGCTTTTAATTTAAAAGGTTCTTGTAGTTTAATACAAACCATACAAGGAGTTCTTGTGCTTTACAAATACCTATTATAATACTTTTTGAAAGAAGGACAACGTGAAAGCATACTTTGAGCTCCTGTTATTAACCTGTAATCATGTGGCCTGTTGGGAAGCTAAAGCTGTCAGTGATCCCTAGGTAAGGATTGAATAAAGGGTAATCTCCTTCACAAGAACTGTACAATATGGAATAGAAAACCTTGAAGTACATTCTGTAGGTAGCAAATTATGTCAATAAGTAACTATATTTTCTCCTAAGGACTGCTAGTCTTGAGCTCATGGTTTGATGCACCACTCTTTTTCTCAGCTTCATACATTGGGTAAACAGAAGATCTCCCGGTAACCTTCTATTTCCTCCATCATTCTACAGTTATTTCTTTGGATAAGTTGATCTGAGAATACTTAATACTGAATTCCACCCCCCCCCCACCAAAAAAAAAAAAAAATCTTCATTCTAATTCAGAAAAATAGTATGAGTTAGCTTGTATCACTGTAGTTCTGTAATTTTTTTGAGAATTCAGTGGGTCAGAACACTGCCAACAAACCTATAAACACTGCAAGGGCTATTACTCTCTTTTCAATTAAATTTTTATCTCACCTAAGAATCCTGCATCTGGATATACAAGACATACACCCGGTTCACTGAATTTATATCAATGCTATTTAGCTTGATTGTGAAGAGCAGACTGAAATAGTTGCTAAAAACAACTCAACTGGCATTACAGAAAGATCATATAACTTTGGAGGAATATATCACACTGATTCAGCTTTGAAATCAAGAAAAGGTTATAGAAGATGCTATATTAAGTCTATGAAAAATCAGGCAGTTGGCAATTCCAGCTCCCTAGCTCTCAGGAAAATGCAATTTCAAACAACAAAAAGATATCTTAAGCAAGAAAAAAAACCTATTTTTTAAAATTAACCACTTGCAAAATAATTCAGGTATGATTTTAAAAATTTTCATTGTATTAATACTCCATAATTTATTTTCACTCTGGCCTTTCCTAGCCAAGAAGCATTTTCTATATTTAGTCAATGTCAGAATCAGATACAAAAAAATATAAAAGGCTATGAACTGATGCAAAAATTACTACTTTAACTAAACTGTTTTCATGTTTAAATTCCAGATAGATAAAGGAAAGTATTTCCTTTTATTTAATTGTTTTTCTTTGAACTTCAAAACTATTAATGGAAATTAATTAAAAAGACACATTTCTCAAACCTGGAATGTTATTGTTGCTCAACCAAATCAGAGAGCTCTTCCCCATAGGAGTTAAAAAAACATATCCAGATGGTGAAATTTCCAAACCACCTAAGTCAATGATAATTTTGGAAATTGCATTTCTGCTTTCAGTAAAATAATTATTTCCATCACATGTATGAAGCTTTGGTTGGAATGACAGAGGAAAGAGAAGCATCACTCTGGACACTTCAGAAGAAAACACAACTTGATGAAGAAGGTACGTCTTGGTGAAGGACTATTTTTATTAATAGAGAGATTTCTGCAAAAATACTTCATTCAGAATAAAATATATATTTTTAAAGCAGCTAGACCTATAAATTATTTTTATTAATCTGTCATGCCAAGATTTGAGCTTCTAGACTGTGCTACCAGAGATAGAAATAATATTTCTTAGGCAAAATACAAATTTTTAAAAAAAATCTTTCAAAGTCAAGTTGTTTCCTGAGTTGTACTGATCATTTATAATGTGATGGTCCTGATACTAGAAATGAAGTCCCCCATACATTTCAGAAATAGAAGTTCAATGGAAACCTGACCTCTGAGATCCCAATGGACCTTCCAACCTTTGACCACCTAGAAAAGTGGTCAAAGTGTTTGATTTTTTTTTTCCAGAAAAGAAAAGTAAAATTTCAAAATTCAAAATTTAAAAAAAAATTAAAACACAGATTCAGATCAGTACACAGGCTGGGATTTAAAAGAAGAAAACAGATGCATATATTTTTGTGGGAGATGGAAAATAACAAAATAAGTTAGCTGACACATGGGTAACTCAGATACAAAAGTGAATTGTAGCCAATAGCATATTTTGGCTTCACAAAAAACAGTCACAAAACTATTATAACATGTTATAGTATTATAATCTGTTATAAATGTTATAACAGAGTTATGACATATTCGTCCACCAAACAAAAAATGTGATGCTCCTCTGGAGAACACTTATATCTATTCCAAAATCTTGTCATTTAATTCTAAAGTCTGAAAAAACTATTTGGTTGGTTTTTTTTCTAAATTGGTACATCTTATGTCATCTGTTACTAGTGGTTTTAAATCTAAATTTGTCTGGTTGGAATCTCTTTTCCTCACTTGTCAGATGATCCCAAACCTTACAAAGCCACATACAGCAGATCATTTTAGAAGCAGCTACTTTTGACCAAGGATGAAACCTTTCTTAAAAAGAACAATACCATTATCCTTCAAATACTGATGAACAAAACATTAATTACAAGAAATGTTTCAAATTACATTGACAGAAATAACATTTTAGGGCAAACAATGATAAGTATTTTGGTGATTTCTGCATTGCTCTCTGCTCTGTGGTGGGGGAAGGCTGAAGGAGGCAAGCTGATCTTCAGTGAAGAGCAGACTGAGAACATAAATATTGTATAAAAACTTCATTTTTAGTTTCTTGGTCCTTGAAATTGCTGAGTCATTAAATTCCATTAAATACAGAAGTAAAACTGGTACCATCAAAATAAATTTTTACAAGTGGCTATTAAATCATGTTCTTGTAAAAAAAAGGGTTCTTAATTGTATTACAGTATGGAAAGCTTTCAGTATCAATTCTATTTGGCATTTAAAAAAATAGGCTGCTGATGTAATACAGTAATGTAGTATTATATGACAGATGGACTCGTTTCATGGTAGTCTGTTCACCCTCTGTTACACAACTTACTCGAAAACAAATATTTTATTCTTACCTAATCTGAATAGATAGATAGTTGTGGATGCTCTGGCTCTGTCAGTTCTTAAAGCATGTTAAATTCACCCATTTTCACTTAAAGAACAATGTAAAAGAAATGAAAAAAAATTAAATACTGACTATTGATCTGCCAAGTGAACAATGCAGATAATTAATGGATAAAGTCTACAGAAACACAATCATGGTATATTCCCAATGTAATTAAAAAAAAATAAATTCAAGATGAGTACAGAAATAAATGAAGCAGAACATTTATACCTTTTTCACATATTTTAGCTACCAGCATCCCAATAACACCAGCACATTTTCCCTCCTTATTAAAAGTCTTATCACCATCTCCCCTTTGAGCCAGCAGAAGCTCCAGGCCAGATCATTTTTTTATTCCTCTTGAGAAGATCACACACACTCTAGTACTAATTTTCATGCTAAAAAGCAAAAATATTTTATATAGCTCTTGCTAGTAGCAATTCAGGAGCTGTAGTGCAAACTACAGGCTTATGTAAGACAAGCAATGCATATAAAGATTAGCCTGCCCTTCAGTGACAAAAATTATGCATTTCTACATGTCAAGCAAATTTTCTAATCTCTTATTGGCTACACAAATTAGTGAAGCTTTTCATCAGAAGATTGGAAGATTTTAGAAAAATAGGTCATAGGTCTTCTTATTCAGCAACCAGTAATAAAAATAAGTTCTATATGCATTAAAAAACAAAAACATTGGGGTGAATTTATGTGGAAATAAACAGGTTTTTCTGAATTGGTTTTTACAGTTTTAAAATGTATTTTAATTTGATTGTGGAAAAACACCCAAACAAAATGTATTTGCTATTAAAGAAAATTTTTAAATGTAATTTAAATAAGGAATGATATTTTGCAAAGAATTCCAAAACTACCACTATTTTTTTTATAATTTCTCAGCACCTCCAGAGTTATTCCTGTATAGGATTCTAACTGTATCAGCCACACTCTAAGACTAATTTAAAATCTTATTTTCCTAAAATAGAGGAAATATTTCTATGGCATTCACAAAATCCTGACATTCTTCTAAAAATTACTGAAGTCATAGAAAAATAATTTGACTAACAGAATGTAGCCCATTGTTTCCTTTAGAGGTTATTTGAAAGAAGAGAGTAAGAATTTGCATATGGGTTTTTGATTCTACAGAATGAACAGGCAAAACAGAAATGAAAGTTCTTTATTAATTAGCCATACTCTTTGATCAAAGTAGGCTTTCACAGGAGTTTTCTTAAAAGAAATCACTCCTAAAGAGCAGTAATACCAGTCCACACTTGTTTCTATTGTACACAGTTACTTTACAAACATACCACCTTTCTTGGCTTCATTGCTTATAATTAAATTTACCTGATTTCTGTGTCCGCCATGGAAAAAGGACACAGTTTGTTCTTAATCCCACTCTAAATTGCTGTATTTTCACAAGGATCCTCTGCCAATGATTTGAGAGCAATCTCAAAGTGCTTATTTATCAAACTTAAACTCTTCATAAACATTAAGGCTGAAATTTTCTAAGAAAATGGAAGCAACTAAACACCTAACTCATTGAAAACCAGTGAACTAACATATCAAATGACAGTGGGTGACACAGTGTGTATGTTCCAGTGCTTTTTGAAATAGGACCCCATTCCAATGTGACATTTCCCAATTTATATTTTGACTGGTTGCAGCATAATTAGGAAAAGCAGAATATTTTATGATACTTCCTTTCAGTTGTATGCAGCAATTGTATCAGCTCTAGCACTAAACTGGACTTGGACTGAAGGAAATAAGGAAATTTAAAATGACTACATGCCTTTGTCTTGTTTAATTTTTCTCTGTTTTAAAAACATGAATTTTTCTTATGAATTCATGTTATATTTTCCTAGAAAAACCAACCATACTTTAATCTCCTTTGCAATAAAGAAAGCAGAAAAGGCTGTCTTGCCATGAAAACACTAGAGCTTTTGAATTCTCATGATTTAGACACTTAAAAGCAAATCAGGTCTGGATGTTCTGTACTTGTCCAATTTAGTCATAGTTTGACATTTACAGTATCTACATTTTATTTTCCTTTGCAGTCATTTTCCTTTTGATTAGAAACATTCTATGTCTTTATTGTCAAATCACATTTGCGCCACAAAAGAAAGTAGAGCAGCAGTCATTAACAGATTTGAAATATGTGAGCTCTGAGAATTGTGAAAAATGGCTATAAAACCATTTCTTTATTCTATCTGATATACAATTGGGAAAGGAGATTTTCTTTTGTTACAAACAAGTTTTGGTATTCACATACTACTATGTGTATGCAATGAGATTGGAACAATATTAAAATCAGACACACTCTAACTTAGGAACCAAAAAAAGGAAATGTATTTGAGCTAATTAAAATTTAAAAACTTAAAACCAAAAGAAACCAGAATTAAAGCCCTCAAATTCATTTGTGAAATTATTTTTTACTCTAGAAAAAAGAAATAGGCAAAACACTGCAGGAAAGAATTATGGAATGCTGTTTTCTGGTCAAATTTTATTTTGCCAGAAGGACAAATTCATTCTAGTTACTTGGTGCAGTGAGCAGTATATATGACATAATGCTCACTGGAAGTTTGAATGCCATAGCCTCCTTTCTGTCAGCCATAGGGGTGGACAAGGCATTCCCAACTCAACCTCAAATTTCTCAACTGATATGTAGTTGGCTAATTTGAATACTTGGAAAAGTAAGAATCCCTGTAACAGACCCAGTTGGATCAAACTGTTAGCATGAATGGGAACAATCTTCAGAAAAAGTTAACTTTCAGAACAGAAAAGCTTGATTGCAATAAAGCCATTTCTCACTTGAAATACCCCAAGTCTTTTGAAAGAGATTTTTTCCATCATAAATTTTCCTGCTTAAAGGATGGAAAATAACCAGATTTTAACAACTGAAGCACTACTTGAGTTCATCCTGAATCTGTTTTAGGAAACACTTGGAATAACCTGTCTCATACTGCAAACAGATATCAAAAATTGCTAGAAGAAAAAATACTTACTTAAAAAACCCATATTTTCCTATACAGAGTGATTACACTGAAAGATCTCCACACTAATAAATTAAAATATAATAAATAGAAGTAATCCACAAGCACTTATACCTTCCAAGAAGAAATCAAAGATTCCAACTTCTGGCTGAAAAGAGGTAATACATTAGACAACTAGTCTTGACCTGGAAAAATTAAGGGACTGCAGATGTTGCGTACAAATACAAAAAACCCTAATTCTGTTCTTTTAAATTGCTTCAAATAAGGTCAGAGAAAAGTAAAATATCCACACAGAGATAAGATTCCTCTGGCACTTGGAAAAAACAGAACAAGTTACATTTAGCACAGGAGTCACCTTAATGAGGACTTGAGAATCCGTGGTTTTCTTCTCCACTTTGCTACCAACTGACCTTTGGCAAGTCACTGTAACCTCCAGTGGCTGAGAAATGTGAAAGACAACTAAGGAAACAAACATTAAATAATACACTTTCTAAAGTTTTTGATGTGCTAGAGCATTGTAATGCTAGGTAAAATTAAAGCATACAGATTTTGAAACAAACTGGAGTTTCTTTCCATTCCAGAAAGCTGCAGAGCCCTGACATTTTTTCCCACCCTATGTCTTCTCAGAGACATAAATCAAAGCCTACGTTAGTCAGTGAAGGCATTTCCTTTGATACTTTGGGAAAAAAATATTAGCGCCACTAGGCATTGGGTTTCTAAATATTAAATACTTCATGACTGTCACAGCACATCTCCTCTTTTTCTATCAAAAGCTAAACTATTTATAACATTCCAGAAATTAAAGATGTTGCATTCCATATACAAAACCACAAAACTTTATTTCTGTATGGTCCCCCCTTACAACTAACTTAACCTCTTAGATGCTGATGTCTTGAATGCATTTAATATGTTAAACCTAGCTGTAAAGTTAATTATTCTGAAGGAGAACTTTTAGTTCAGACACATACTTGTTTACTGTATGCCTCTTTGTTCCATCATTACCTTATCACATCCTGTTGCAGTACACGATGTTGCAAGAGAAACATAAGGAATAACTTGTACACTGAAATAGTTTTTAAAGGCTTTTATGTGTTAGACAAAGCTAAATAGGAGGAGGGAATCACAAGGAGGGCAAAGGAAAGATCCGTGTTCATTATCTTTTCATCTCCTTTGAAACTGTACAGATTTGCATTTTAGTTAATGGTCATCATACACACCCTTACCAGGATTTATTTTTTTCATACATAATCCTACTTAAAGACAATTAAATAGGATCTTTGAAGTCTAATACCAAAAAATTAATTTACAAAAATATTCACTGTCTCATGACATTTGGCAAGACTTCCCAAAATCTGGCATCCAGAATAGATTTGTAACAACCAACTGGAAAGTGCGAATCAGAATTTGATCCACAGTATGCAAAATGAAGAATCTAGACTTTATTTTAGGAATCCAAGTTATTCCAAGTACTACATACTCCAAACTAGATCATAAAACTGTAATTTTTTTACCATAAGTTCAAAAGCAGCACAGTGATTGTCCTTTGAGAGCCCTTAAAAACATAGAAATTAAAAGATAAATCAGGTGCCAAAAGATAAAAAACATGTGGCAATTCCCATAGTTTGTAAATACTGAACATTGTTGCTGGCAAACCAATAATCCTACAAGATTACTGCACCTCATTCATATCCAAAATAAGTTTTCTTCACACTGTTAAAGAGGTAAGCTACGCTGTTGAAATCTATTGAAATCCATTTTGAAATTCACATGAAGTACAGGGCTGAGCTCTCTCTGGCCTTGCCCCGGAGCCTGAGTGGGGGCACAGCACCAGGATGGCACCACCTCACTCCCTCTGCAGTTCACATGAAGGCAACTAGGACAGGGCAACGCCCGAGGGCTGCTCTGAATACCAAACTGCTTTTCCTGCCTTTTCTCTTGCATCCTTGCCAAATGCATACATAAAATAATAATTAGCTCTTAGCCTCACTAATGCTCTTCTAATATCATCTCCGATGCTGTCAAGTCCTTGACTCCAGCACTAAAAATCAGATTAATGTAATTAAGTGATTAACATGAAGTTTATTTTAGAACTTCAGACATTACAGTAAGGCTCATGTAATTAAAACATTCACAATAGTTTTGTTATATTGATTTAAAACATAACAGCATTTAATACATTTAACTTCTCTAGATTTTTAACATTTAACTTACAGAAGTAAAAACAGGATCATTCCCTCTTCTAAGTATACAGAAATTAATATTATATTTAGAGAAGATATTGCAATGATAAAATGACGAGTGGAAAAGAAATAATGAAGTTATGGAACGTGGTCCATAAAGGAAGGGGTTATAGATCTGCACTGAAAAAGGAAGAATCAAGATTACCAACGAGGTAGAGGACAGATGTAAAAGACATAGATAGTTTTTTGATCTAGTGAAAGACATCCACCCATGTCTATGGCAGAGGATTTTAACTAGATGATCCTAAAGCACCTTTACAGTAGCCTTTTTTGCTTCTATTGATCAATGCAAGGCAAAAGAAAATGAGTATGAGAGAATATTTTGTGTGACACACAAACTAAAAAAATTAAATTATATTAGGTAAAAGGTTTAAGGCAAAGAAAGAAAGGAGTACATAAGCGAATTGTGAGACAACTCCAATTTATACAAAATAGATGGTTACTCCAGCTTCTGCAGCACATGAGAGTTCTTAAAATTTAAATGATCTTTATGTTACCTATACTGGGAGCAAAGCACAGCTCTCAGTTCTGTTGCAAAAACCTCAATTGCAGTTATTAAAAATGCATACCACATTATTCAAATTCAGGTCATGTTTTCTCATCTTTGATATCTTCAAAATTTCACTGCAAAAAGTCTGGTAGGATGTGACTGCTTTTGAGAGCTTTAGTAACCATTTAATGGCTCGGTTAGGATGATGCATGACAGGAGTGTTACATATATTGTGTCTTTTGTGCATACAACTGAAAACAGACACAAGAAAGAAAATGAGGTAGGAAGAAAATGAGCTAGTGGTTTTATGATTAAATCAAGTAATAATGAAATGTATCAACAAAAATAAATAGAAACTGTTTTTGAAGAGGACCTACGTAGCTGTGCATGCTGAAACATAGTGGACATACACAAAAACATGTTTTCAATATTTATATCTCAGAACCTTATCGTAAGTGCATCCTTTCCCTATCCCATCAAAATCTTTGAGAACTAAATCACTGATCTTCAAAAGCTATTTTAAGTAACCCTATTTATTTTTAAATGTATCATTTAAGTCTTTATCCAGTAATTGGATTTTATAATACTAATGTTGAAAATATTCTAAAATAGTACATTTTTGTTTCAAATCCATATTTTCTCCAGACACAGCAGTATAATATTTCAACTTAGTATATAGCATCTTTGCTATTTACTAAGACCAACAGGGATGCAAAAGGACGCCTAACATCAAGTCAGGAAGTGGTGGAGTAGATAGGCAAACAAAAGCTGTCTGGGGTTTATCACATACAAGAGTCTCCCAAATCAGCAGCACAGGACAAAAATGAGCCCGCTTCAAGCATATCCACTTAAGTAAGGATGTGCTTACAGGAGAGCATTGTGGGGAACACCCTCTTGCCTTTCCTAGGAAATCAGCGCAGGATGCCTCTCTGTAGTGCCTGTACACCAACACAAACAGCAAGAGAAACAAGCAGAAGGGGCTGGAGATCTTGGTTGCTCCCAGGAGGTTTTTGGAGGGCACTGATAGTAACTTCTTGACAGACATTTTTGACAATCTGAGAAGGGGCAAGTGCCCTTTTGAGCTTCAGAACCTCTCAAGAAAAAACTGGCTGGGGACAAATCAAGAAAAAACTGGTTGGGGGAAATCCTGGCAGCAGTGACCAAGTCTGATCATCTCACAACATGCACGTCCTTGTTCCTCAGAGTAACCTATTGTGGAGAAATGATATCTGTATTTTATATATAAGTCACTGAAGAAAGAGAATGTACCTAGGCAAAATTCTCCACACAAATAACAAGCAAGGCCCTGCCTGTGCTCTGCAGCAATGAGCAGCCAAGTAGCCACATGAACAAAAAAAGAACCTGACATAGCCAGACTTGCAGATTTTTTTCAGTTCAGGATTAGGTCTATGCTCTGTGCATAGCCCCAAGGCAGTGGGGGCATAACCCACTCACGTTCACCCACAAAGGACAATACATCTCCACTATTAGTAACTTGGTAAGGGTTGTGAAATAAATACAAGGAAAAGCAATAAATTTAATCCACACTTCACAAGGATCAATTATAAGCAAGTCAAACCTCTTTCCCTTCTTGTGGTGACCATCAGTACTTGCAACCATCATCCCATGTTTTGAAGCAATCAAATTTTTGGGCCCAGGACATATGCACTGCAAAGACTGACACAATCAACTTGAATTAAAAAAAGGTCTGCCATAATTTAAAAGAAATGGAATAAAATAAAATGTAGAAAACGTCTCCATTTATATAGGTTCCATCATTCTCCCACTCCTAGTGGACAAAAGATCTTTAATATCGGCCTCAACAGCTCAGGTGCCAAAAAGACTTTTCAATTCAATAATCCTTCTCTCAAATCATACACACAAATTTCACACACACATACAAAAAATTAGGATGGACTCCATTTGAAGTTGATTTTAGATTTCTATAAACTCCACCTACATTATTCATATTTTATTACTTTGTGACCACTCAGGATTTCCTTACTGTTGCTTAAAGGTGCAAGATACTGAAGCTCTTTTCTGTATCTCCTTGAGTAGAGTACTACTCAAGTCTTCTGTTTGCCCTGGCTTTGAATCTCCAATATGAGATTTACTTTTTTTTTTGCATATATTGTAATTTATTCTTTTGCATATATTATACTTGTAGCTTGTCAGTTAAAAAAAAAAAAAACTTCTTATTTTGAGACTCAATGTTCAGCTCATTAGGTAAGCTACATGATCAAATGACATTGTTAAATAACAGTGCAATGAATAAAATAAAACCCACTAAAAAATGGGTTGCTTATACTGCAGCACATGTTACCATGGAATTCATTTTTATTTCAGTCATAATAAATAATTATTACAAAGGCAGCTAAGGGCTTATAAAATTCATAAATTCTTTTGCAATTGTCAGCAGAGCCTCTCACCTAATAGTATGCAAATTTCTTTTTGGATTCAATTTTGGTTCATAAACTCTTTTAATCAATTAAATGTAATTGAACTAAGAGTGACAGCAATACAGCAATGCTTACTCAGATAGGAAGTTAAATTATGTGATCAATTCCTAGCCTAACATATAGCAATTCTTCCAAATGTTTAATTTAATGTTTCACAGCTATTATTAAATACATGCAGGATTTTATTTTTTATAGTACAATGCAATTCAACCCCAATATTTATAGCTGGTCTTCTCAATAGTTCCATTTAAAAGTGTGCCACTATCTGTCTGAGCATCAACTTCAGCATTTTTATTTCCTTTCTATGCCTTTCTGCTTTTCCAAATGTAACCTACTCTTCTTTCCTTTCAAACTCCCATTGTCCTATCTGCTTTCTAGCTGTTGGTAATACATCCTTGAATTCACCTACGGTCTCAACCCTTTTCATCCAAAGAAACAGTAAACGGAACTCTTCTCTGCCCTCCAGAATTCAAATTGTGACATTGCCAGGCTCCCACACAGTAAGGACGCCCCATGTCATTGATTTTTCAGGTAGATTAAATATCTCCCAATCAACATCTTGAAATTAAGACAGCTACCTGTAGACAGATGGTTGAGCTCAGTTCCAAATCGATTATTAATGATTTTGTAGTTATGTAGAGTTCTGCAGCTTCTTTTAGATGCCTGAAAAAACCTGAAAATCTATTCTTGACAGATGATAAGCCAGCTAATAGACTGCTCATACTGCAGGATGCACTGCTTCAGAATGAGAGAGAAACAAATGCCAGAAAAAAATAGCATAAAAAAACTTCTGGTGATTATTATTATTAATGGAGGGCTTGGTCTCTCCTAAGACAAAGAACTGACTATTACTGATAATGAATCCTCTCAGGAAAACATTTCTGCTCAGGTCTCAAGCTAAAAGTTTTTCTTTTTTTTTTTTTTTTTTTTTTTTGTGCTAATTCAGGCCTTTTTATAAATGTATGAAGACATTGTTGCCACTCACTTTCTTTCACAACTGAACCACACCACAACCTTCTTATATCCAAGTTATTAAAGAGACAATCCTTAAAAGAAAAAGTAGCACAAAGGAGAGGGAAATGAAACATCAAGTTGGTACACCTGGACAAAAAATCATGCACTTCACACCTATCCCAAAAACTGCAAATACATACTCAAAATCTTCAGGGAGTTTGTGCTCATTTACAGAAGGATAATCTCAATATGTCTATATCAAAAGACTAAAGAAGTGCATACAGTATTTACAGACATTTAATATTTTTTAAAAAGACATTTTAAAATTTAATGATTTTCTAGTACACAAAATATGCATCATGATGCATAATTTCAAGAAACCCAAGCTTATGCTCAAGATGCAGTTACTAAAGAATGAGTT